>NW_007098597.1:6376-8345 GCF_000164805.1 Carlito syrichta | reverse complement strand
CACACACACACACATCCTGGACGGCGACACACACACACACGCTCACACGCCGGAGGGTGACACACACACACCCCCCACCCTCGATGGCGTCACACACACACACATACACACTCACATTCCGGACAGCGACACACACAGGCACACACACACCCCAGCCTGGACGGCGTCAAACACACACACACACACACACACACACACACTCTCGCACACACTCTCGCGCACCCCGGACGGAGTCACACACAAGCGCACACACACTCTCACAGCCCCGCCGGCGTCACACACAAACACACACACACGTACACACATCCTGGACGGCGTCACACACACACACACACACACACTTTCTCTCGCACCTCAGACGGAGTCACACGCAAGCGCACACACACTCACACCCCCGCCGGCGTCACACACACACAAACACACACACACCCCAGCCTGGACGGCGTCAAACACATTCACAAACACACACACACACACACTCTTGCACCCCGGACGGAGTCACACTCACAAGCGCACACACGCGCTCACCCCCCCATCGGCGTCACACACACACACTCACAAACACACTCACATGCTGGAGGGCGACACACACACTTTCTCTTGCACCCCAGACGGAGTCACACACTCACAAGCGCTCACAGGGTCTCACACGCCAGTCGGCGTCACACACAAACTCACACCCCGGAGGGCGACACACACAGGCAGGCACACGCACGCCCCAGCCTGAACGGCGTCACACTCACACCTCAGCCTGGACCGCGTCAAACACACTCACAAACGCACACACACCCCAGATGCGACACACACACACACACACACACACACCCCAACCTGACCAACGTCTCACACACACACACATACAAACAGCCTAGACGGCGTCGGACAGACACACTCACATACCCAGCCTGAACGACGTCACACACACACTCACACCCCAGCCTGGACGGCGTCAAGCACACAAACACACACACCCACACACCGCAGACGGCGACACACACACACACACACACACACACTAGCCCGGAGGACATTCAGGGTCACCGGAGAAGCATCTTCTGCAAGTGACGGGCACGTTCGCTGGGCATCCAGACCGACGCCGACGTCTGCCTTGCTCTAAGCTGGGCTCTGGCCTCCCTCCCTTCCCGGCCGGCCACTGCGCAACGCGCACACGACAGGCTGAAAAACGTAAGGCTGCTCCGGCATTGCCGAAGGGAAAAACCGACCGCTGCAGACATGTCGCCGAAACACTTCCTGACCAAGTCCGCAGATCTGAGCCCACACCCGTGAAGGCAGCCTCCCAGAGTTGTGCTACAGACTCAGGATCGCCTTCATTGCAAGCCACAGTGCCATGGTGGTGGCTGGGGAGGGACGGCTTTCTGGCTCCTCGCCTTCGTTCCCCACAGCCCCCCTCACCTCAAGCCCAGTTCCCCGCGTTCATGGATCCTGAAGTGGCTGTCTCACTTTCTGCTTTACAGGTCGAGCTATAGTGCTGGGTTTCCAGAAACCAGGAATGCATACATTTTTTTTCTTCCTGTAGCTTTGGTAACTTTAGTTTGTGGCACAATTTTATGGTGGGAAGCAGTAACACTGAGAGTCCGAACGGTGCAACATCTAGCATTTTTTCTGCTTCAACTTGACTTTCTCCCCCTCTCCCCTCAAGGGCGGAAAAAAGCCACATACGATGCTTTAGTTCTGCCTTGTAGCCCATTCTCTTTTCTGGAAGCATTCCTTTCTTCATTGTACGGTACAGATTTGTTACATATTCTCACTTAAAAAAATGCATCCCTTAAAAATGCTGATTGGTGTGTTGGAATTTTTTTAACTCGGTATTCATTCTGAAGTTTAGTTTCCCCATCCCCCACCTCCTGTCCCTGAAGCTGAGGCATTGAATTGTTAACCCTCCTCCTGCCCCCCCAACTTTTTAAAAAGAGATTATAATGGATTTCTTCCCGCGGCTGTTCATACTCCC
>NW_007098597.1:1419-6178 GCF_000164805.1 Carlito syrichta | reverse complement strand
CCCCCCCCCCCCCCCCCCCCGCTATTATGGCTCTAGAATTTTTTGCCTGAGTCTGCGTGTGTGTGTCTGTCTCCCTTTTCCCTTGTCCTGTCTTTGCCAGTACTTCTGAGACACATTTTAATGCACAATATCCCATCCATTAAGTTGTGGTTGAATGCGAAGTGTGTGAGGACTTGGCAGCTTTCAGGTTGAAGGGGGCGGGGAAGCCAGTTTCGACTTTGACACGAGATGCCGAAGTGGCGTGATCAGAATTATTATGAGGGCTGTGAACATGGCCATCTTCTCCTCGGATTGGAAGAGCTGCCACTGAACTTGAGACAGGACAGACAAGATCTCCAAGTCTCCCCCCCCCCCAGTACAGTAGCTGGCAGAGAAAAGGCGCCAAAATACACAAGATTAACTCTGACTTTCTTTGAACGGATCTTATAGCACCATCCTTGGAACTTTTAACTTCCAACAGGCGGGAAAAAGTTAACTTTTGAACCCACACTTGAACAGACATTTAAATCAGCCCTAAAATGGACTAAGTCCAGAAAGTCATACACACACATGCTTATGTGGTTAGAAAAGAATGCACGTGTAAATAAGCAGGGTGCATGTGTGTATTTGACTGAGGAGCTCAAGATTTAATCAAAATCAGAATGAGTGTGACTTTCGAGTGCATTTGCTGCGTGGGGAAGAGAATTGTGAGGCAAAGGAGCTGACCTTTAAGCATCTTAAGGAAAAACTGCAAAGAGTTGTGAAACACAAAGCGTTGTGGTTTCCAGTTTTACATTTGAGGTTTGATGTTTTCATTTAATGGCATGAGAGATGGAGAAAGCTCCGGCGCTGAAAAGTCCCTATTAAATCATATGTGGGCAAAGGTCAAGCACTCCAACTCACTGATACAATATACTGCAGAGTCCTGCCTAAGTGAAGGGGGACACAGGAAAAAGGGCTTGGGCAATAAAATTATTAGAACGGTAATTATTGTTGGTGGTTGGGGCTGCATTCTTGTGCACTGGGAGCAGGTTTTTACTGGCCCTGATGCATTTTAAGGCCAGGTATTGTTGAAAGCTATTTTAATAGGAAATTGATTAGCTGAGTGTTCCATACAATACATGGTGACAGTTATGCTGTTTGATGTCCAAACTAAATTCGTTTTATCCTTTAGCAGACATGGGCATCCTTTTAGCTTTAACAGGGCCGGCCTGAGCAGCACAATTTCGAGCGACTGTGATGTCACAAACATCTATAACTTTGGTTTTGGACTTTGTGACATCACACAGCTTGACAATAATATTGCTTTGCTATTTATTAGCTTGTGCCATCAAGATTTCAGATATACATTCAGAGATAAAAGTCATAGAACATAATTTTTTACAGGTTGAATTGTTTGTGTTTTATCTTTGTAATTATGTAATTGTTTCCTAAATTTTAACTTAAATGTTAGAATGCACAATTCTATTGCTCTGCATTCTTTTCAGTCTGAAATAGGATAGCAGCTTCCAAAGGAGAAATTAGAGACAGGAGTGCAGAAAGTTTCAGTTGCTCTGCAGTGCACTTTTACATTTAATACACAATGTAAAGACTACTTGACCATTTTGGACAGAGCTTTCTATCAGTCTCTTTAAAACCCATCATTTTCATACTTTACAAAGGCATGTGTGGATGTGTAACCAAAGCTAACGACAGGTAGAAACAAAATGAGAGCATAGTTTTACTCGAAAGTTCAGCTATTTTGAAAAACAGCAATAACTACAACATCAGCAGAGAAGTGGCTGTGTGTGGGGGAGTGTATGTAACCTTGTAATATTGTGAATGAAGCAAGGCAACTATTACCTCTATTTTCAAAGTTTAAAGTAAATCATGCAAAAGTTACAGGGCGACTGCTGACTCTGTAATCCAGGGAGCAAATGTCTTCCAAAGCTGGGACTCTCTGCTGATGACCTGGCCTCCTCTTTGTAGAGAAGTGAAAAACGGCTAACCTTAACGGAGGAATCTGGCTCAGTCGGTGTTCAGACTCAGAGCTGCTGCTTGGAAATGTGCTCAAAATGTAGACACACTTAGTGGGATTGTTTTTTTTAAACAGTTGAGTACAGGCATTTCAGCAGCGACTTTATTAACAGCGTCATTTTTCTCATTTACTTTTGTCCTCAGAGGACACCAAACAGCTCCCAGAGGAGAGGCAAAAAGTCCAAGGTTATTTATTCATTTCAGTGAAAGGCAAAGGGCTGGCATTGGGGGTGGGGAAACTAACCAGTTGTGAATTCTCTAGTGGGGAAATACTGCTACTCTAATTTGACAGTACTAGTTGAAAGGCCGAGAGAGCAGGGCGTGATTTTGCAATTCCCATCAAGTGCAGGCAATTTCAGTACTTGTTGGTTGTTTATCTACGCATTTATGAGTGGGTTTTGGGTGTTCCTGCTTGTGGGTATAAATGTGTGTTTTCCAGGCTCCACATATATGATTTTTGTGGTTCATCTGGAAGAAGGGAAGGTCTCTGGGCATGGAATAGTAAACCCTTGCAGTTTTGCAGGTCTGTTTTCTGGGGTCACAAGGTCATCGGTCTCATTTGTATTTAGGTTTTTAAATATTGATATTGGGGATGCAGCCAGGGTGTGTGGAATTGTTGTGCCTCCTTGCAAATCCCATGCAAGAGCTAAAAAAAAAAAAAAAAAGTCATTGGGTGTTTTGAAAATGTCAGCCTTGTTAAGCTCCAAGATATCTTTGGTGAAACTGCCCAGGATGTGTAACCTGTCGCTGCAGTTTCTTTGGGAAGGAAAATGTTAAAAGAAAAACAGTATTAGGAGATATTTGAGATGTCAAGCTTCTCTCTGGAGGTTAGTGGTGAAATACGCAAATTGGGTAACATTGCTTATTTCAAATATACAAGGTTTTGAAAAATCCAGTCACCTGAAGCACTGGCGTTCCTTTAAGAAAGCAACGAACTTTCTGTTAGTTAGAAAAGAAACTTTTTCCTCCTATAAGGCAGCAAGGAATAGTGATCTAGGGAGGAGACCTTCAGGAATACTGAAATATCAGATTTTCCCGTTGCTGAGAGTCATTCACTTCTTTCTAGCTCCTCAGCCAAATTTTGGGGTGAATGAAAGTACTAGCCACACCAGTGCTTTAACCCTTTCAGGGTGGGAAGGAGAGTTGAGAGAGTTTAGCAGGGGTCTGTAGTACTAAAGTTTAAGACGTGTTTGGCCCATTTTAACATATCAAAAGCTTTTCAGCAATACTTTAAAACCAATCTTAATACCAGGACGCTGAGTGCTGGAAAAAAAGGAAAGGGGAAAAAAATGCATGTACTTTCTCAGTTCTCTCTATTTTTCTTCCTGGAATTTACAAGATTGGGATTTCTCAAACCAAAGGTAGTGGGCGAGTGTTTTGCTGAGAGACGCCAGACATCCTATGCACCCAAATCATCCACAATCCCTCAGTACAAAAAAGTCTGCCTGAGTGCTTCCTGGGAAGGCCTGCAGTGACCTTGGCATTGCCTGGGCAAGAAACTGTGTGTGTGTGTGTGTGTGTGTGTGTGTGTGTGTGTGTGTGTGTGTGTGTGCAGGTGTGTAGGTGTGTGGGGGGGTATGCTAACCATCCCCCACCGTGGCTCCAAGGCCAGAGAGGACAGTCAAAGCCCTCTACCCTGAGCACCCCCAGAAGCCCTCTCTTGCAGAGGGTCTCTGGCTCAGTCTTCACGCCTCTTTGGTTTTCTGCGCCTCCCCGTTGCCCCCATCTCATGTCCCCTTCTGGGGGGCAGCAGATCAATACCCAGGCCTGCCAGGCATCCTCCAAGGCCACCAAGGTGCACCCAGCCAGAAGCACCCTACGCACGTGGGGCACCTGAAAGAGAGCCGAACCCCTGAGTGATGGGCCTGGGAGGCCGCAGGCGTCTTCACTTCCCTGGGGTCTTACCTGGATCTGACGCTGCTCCTTGGGCCCTGGCTGGTGCTGCTGCAGCTTTTGTGGGCTCTTCTGTGTCATGGTTGTCAGTTTTTCGCTTTCCCTTTTTAAGCTTGTGAGCAACTTTTGGATGCCACCTAGTTCGGGTGGCCAAAGGAAATGGTTTCTGCTGGGAAAGGGAACTTGGGACGGAAGGAGGGGCGGCACGTCGGGAGACACTTGCCCAGGGCTCGGCACTGGGCCTCTTTTGCCGGGGGACAACGGCTGGTTCTGGGCTCTCAGGCTGAAAGGAGTGCTCTCTGGGTGCCAGGATTTCACTGGGGGTGGTGTGGTGCGGAGGGAGGGAAGAAGGGCGGGAGGGAGAGAAGGAGAGATGGGCGCTCGGTTTTTAAAGAGACCCCGAAATAATGGCTTCTGTAAGCGTCCAGGCATTCAAAGAGGTGTGTTCAAGGACATGAGTGCATTCCTGCCAAGGGGAATGTCTTTTATGGTAAATTAACTCCGGCTAAATTGAATATTTGTTCAAAGGGAAACTCCAGTAGTTAAAGCTGGTATTATCAGCAGCGCTTTCCCACCCCTCCCCTCAGACTCTGGTGCGGGCGAGAAAGGGGACGCGGTGTCATGTGCGACCCAAAGTGATGCTTGGGGCTGTCGTCGTCGTCGTCCTCTCGTTTTCTTAAATCTAAGATGAGGCTGCCTACAATTTCTGAGCGAGGAAGGCGGACGTGTCCGGACGCACCCCGGCTGTCACCTCATTTCTCTCATCTCCGAAGACCGCCAACTTTCCCCCAAGGCAGCCACGACCCGCACAAAGGCGATGGTCGTGCGCAGCAGGCCGAGCGGAGGATTTTCCGGGGCGGGGGCGGGGGCG
>NW_007098597.1:0-554 GCF_000164805.1 Carlito syrichta | reverse complement strand
GTGTGAGGGAATTTTCCATTTGTTCCTCTCGGGCCCAGACCGGCTCAGGGCTTCTCCCACTCGGATGTTCCCGCGGCTCGCGGAGTCCGCGGCGAGCACCGACATTCCGCTTCCAGGGCGGGTTCTCGGGGTGTGTACGTGTGTGGTGTGGGAGGCTGGCGCGGAGAAGCGCTATTTTGAAGAAAAAGTCCTGATTCTGTAGCATCGGCAGGACACCTTTAGCAGATAGAGAGACACGCACACAGAGAGAGAGAGACAGAGAGACAGAGAGAGAGGGAGACAGAGGGAAGGAGGAGGAAGGTGGGGGGCGGGGGCGTGGGGAGGCTGGTGCAGAAGGAATGCGCGTTTGCTGGAGGAGGAGTAAAGCGATGATTGTGTAATTAAATAATAAAACGATCCTTAAGTCTGATTTGGAGAGAGCTCGAGCGGGGTCCAGAGGGTGGAACCGGTGAATTTTTCAACTTCCAAGTTTTGCAGCGAAAGGGAGCGAGAAGGGCGGGGAGAAAAGAGCCCGGAGCAGCCGGGAGCGGAGCCGGCCGCCGAGCGGGAGAGCG
>NW_007098596.1:0-506 GCF_000164805.1 Carlito syrichta | reverse complement strand
CCTGCTGGGCTCAGGCGATCCTTCCGCCTCAGCCTTCCAAGTAGCCAGAACTACAGGTGCGTGCTACCATGCCCGGCTAATTTTTTGATTTATTGTAGAGACAAGTTCTCATCATGTTGCCCAGCCTGGTCTCGAACCCATGGGCTCAGGCAATCCTCTTGTCTCGGCCTCCCGAAGTGCTGGGATTATAGGCTTGAGCCACTGTGCCCAGCTTAGAAGAGCTTTTTAAAGGTAGAAATTCTAGGATTTTACCTTCTGAGGTTGATTTAGTAGGTCTGGGTTTTTAAAACATGTCTCAGGTAGTTCTGATGGCTTTGGGAATCCAGGAGGTAAACAAAACAATACTGTGGATATATCAGGGACACCTCAAAAAGCTTCAGGAGACTGGGGAAGAGGAAGTTTTCGTGGTCTGTTCTGTGTTGGTTGCAGGATGCAGTGCTGGCTAGAGGAGGAGGCAAGACTTGCCCCTGGACCTGAGTTGGGTTTTTTTTTTTTTGAGTTGGAGT
>NW_007098595.1:0-699 GCF_000164805.1 Carlito syrichta | reverse complement strand
TTTGTTGATGTTGATATTTATTTTTATTCCACTGTGGTCTGAGAAGGTGCATGGCAGTATATCAATCTTATGGAATTTGTTTATACTTGATTTATGGCCGAGGATCTGGTCAATCTTAGAGTATGTTTCATGTGGTGATAAGTAGAATGTATATTCTATCATTGTTAGGTAGAGTATTCTGTAGGTATCAATTAAGCCCATTTGGTCAAGCATCATGCTGAGTTTCCAGATCTCCTTGTTGATTTTTTTGTCTTGATGATGTCTCTCGGGTTGTTGCTGGGGTGTTTAAGTTTCCAGCTATGATAGTGTTAGAGTCAATATCTTTTTTTAGTATACCTAGAAGCTGCTTTATGAAAGCTGGTGCTCCTATGTTGGGCGCATCTATGTTTAGAATGGATATTCCTTGTGGATGTATTGAACCTTTTATCATTATGTAGTGACTTTCTGTATCTTTTTAAATTTTTGATAGCTTAAAGGGTATTTTGTCTGATATTATGATCTCAAATCCTGCTTTCTTTTGTGCTCTGTTCACCCAAAAATGTGTTTTCCATCCTCTTACTCTGAGTCTGTGAATGTCCTTTCTGTTGAGATAAAACTCTAGGAGACAAAATATTGTTGCATCATGATATTTTATCCAATTTGCCATTCTATAGCTTTTCATTGGTGCATTTAGTCCATTCATACTCAGGTTGTTTATTG
>NW_007098594.1:259215-321913 GCF_000164805.1 Carlito syrichta | reverse complement strand
CACATACATATAGGAAAGAGAAAAGCACATTTAAGTTTTTCTAATATAACAAAGAATAGGAATAACTATGTTATACTGAGGTAATAACTCTAAAAATCAGAATGAAGAATTTTTTTTTTTCTCAAAGTGAAAGACTTAATCTTTGCTCTTACTTGATTGACTAGGACTTTTATCCCTTTGAGGGAAAAATTAATCTGTCCTAAAGATATGGCTATTAATAATAACGGATTTAGAAGCTGTATAATAGAAATAAGAAAGTCTAAATTAGTTCAATTAAAAGGAGGTAATTAGGGTCTTAAAATAAACAAGGCCTTTCTCATTTAGTACAGAAATTCTGAAGTATTATTTAGAGCTTCCCTGTCCCAACAATTTATTCAGATTCTTGTTTTTCCTTTTAGGTCTCAAATACATTAAAATCTGAAATTGTGATAGAAAAAGATTTAGATAATTGAAATAAATATTTGTTTCTGAAATTATCTTTTAGGAATGTCAAAAATCAAAACCAATACAATCTTAAAAGGTTCTGATTTGCAAAGCAATCTTAGGTACTAGCTAGTAACTATAAAGAAATGTAAAGTTCTAAAGTAAAATTAAAAACCTAACTCAGAGCTTCACATACAGCCAACTCTTTCAGAATAGTAAGAAAATAAACCTCCATTTCTCTCTTGCTTCTTTTCTCTTCCTCCTTTTTCTCCATCTTCACCTTCCTTCCTTATCTTTAACCTTTCCTTTTTCTTTCATTATCTCTGCTTTTCCCATCTCCCTTGAGACCTCGCCTTCCTTCTAGCCTTACTCCCACCTACTACCTTAAAAAAAAAATCTAACTCCGTTCACTCCTGGTCACCAAAGTCATTGTACAGAAAAAATTAGAAATAACAATATAATAATTCGTTGAATCATTATACTACTAATTTATGATTAGAAAAGAAAATTGCTGGATACTTTATCTTTGGGCCTTAAAGGGGGAATTCAATTGCCTTAAAATTGCACATTGTTAGTTTCTGATTGTTTCTGTCTAGGAAATGACCCAGAATCATCTAATGTAAAAAAGAAAATGGCATTACTCCCATTAGGCCTCCAATTTGGCATTTTAAAACTATAGTACACTAATTTTTTAAAAATTGTCTAGCATTCATTTGCCACTAAGATATCAATACTCATGAAGATCTCATTGCTATATCAGTTGCTATGCATTGCTATGAATCAATGTCTCCACAATCAGAATTAACAATTTTAAAACTCTCTTTTTACTTTAGAATTGAGAAAATCCTGTTTTAGCATCACATTATAGCTATCAAAGTATAAAGATATAAAGAGAAAAATAGAACTACTGAATTTGACAGGTAAAAAGGAGGTAAACCAACCAAAATTAACTCTTTTAAATTTTTTTCACCCAATACCATGCATGTTTATAATCAAACAACTTTTAACAAAATTATAACATTTTTCTAGGAATAATTTGGTTAACAAATAAAATCTCAATTAATATTATAACACATTAGAATCATAGGAGTTACCATGTACGGTTTTCCTTTGAGGATGGAATGCAATTTTGTCATATCTAAAATTAATGTCTTTTAACCAGAATATAACTAGACATATCTCAACACCTGATATTTTATCAGGAAAGAAAGCTCATCTGATCCGAATCATTATTTCTGAATCTATTTTTTATTCTGACTTTGATTGATTTCATTTACTTATTGCAGAAACTGATTTCAGATATAATAAAATAAGTAGCATTTGTTAGTTCATAAAAACCAATAAAACATATAAGTCTAAAATAAAATAGCTTTACATGATAAAGGAAGATTTTTCAAAGCTAAAATATTTCATATTTCTAGAATGATGTTAGATGGGGAACAACAGTCTTGTATTAATATACATTTTTGTTGTGGTTCTGTTGCTATGTGACACAAAAGTACAAACTTACAAGAAATTACCTGTCGGCATCTTAATCTTCAAATAGTTTCATTCTTGATCAAAAGATCAGGGTTGGAAAACAGCACCTAAGACAATTTAAAATTAATAATGTCTTATTTTCAACATTTAAGAGTATTGCTATTAGAATTATTTCACATTTTATAATGTCCTCAAAAAAGATTATTTTTCCTGAATTAAGACATTTACATACGAGGGACAAAATTTAGTTAGATTATTTTTCCTAAATTAAGACATTTACATACAAGGGACAAAATTTAGTTACAACATATTTTTTAGATACTTATTACACATCAATAGAAAACATGAACATAAAACTAGGAGTTTAACACTGAATAGTATAAATGCACTAAATACAAATCACTGCCTAAATAATTCATTTTAATCTTAAATACCTCTCTGAAGAAAAGTTAAATAAGCTTCATTTTTAGTAAACATTATTAATGTAGTAGAGTACTATGAGTTTTTTCTTTTATCATTTTTTCATTAATTTTATTTTCAAATAAACACAGAAACAATTCATATGAGATTTTATAAGAAAGACATGAGGCAGTAAATAAAATTGAATGACCCGATCGACTTTTTGCTTTCTCATAAAGCCTATATACAATCTGACTTTTAAGTAGAATAGGTAACTTCCAGGTTTTCAATTTATTAAAAATGGCCAAACGCATTTAACAGCCTTTAAAATTTTTGCATTTCTATAAAATGTTTAAAACTGTTATCAAAGTACTTTTAAGTTTACCACAAGTCACACATTACATTTACCAATCTCCACATATACCCTTCTTTTAAAAATGTCTGGCATCTAGCAAAGCAAAGTAGCTATTGAGACATACTTGTACGTGAAGTTATCTGCTATAACAGAAACAAATTAAGACATATTTGAAGAGGTGAAGCATTTATACTTACATTATGATTACAAGCTCTCAATTCTGTTCTACCTAAGCACAAAGACTCTGTAACAGAAATCTCAATCTACAACTTCCCATTAACACAGGTGTAGTATCAAGGTCTTTTCCCAAAGCAATTGCTCTTTCTTACACAGACAAGCAAAGAGAGAACGAGCAAGAGAGCGAGTGAGTGAAAGAACATTAAACCTATTTGATTTGAAATAACCACTGGCTCATTCTGAGTTTTTTTTCCAAACACATAGGACTTACCCTCAATAAAAATTTATATTCACACAAAACACAAATTTTGTTAGACATGCAGTGTTGCAAAACTTTTTGAATACTGCAAAGGACAGCCACTGTGACTTGCATTTTATAACATGTCAAAATATGATTTATAGGCTGGAGTGTGCTGTGTGGGTGAGGTCAAGACAGACCAAGGTGTGCTCAGAGGTCAGTCACTGGCTGAGGGAAACACCCCTTCAGTCTACATGGTCAGCACTGCAGACAGAGTAGAATTTTATTTAGAAAAGAAGTTGTACTAAGTTGCACTTCCAAATCACTGCCCAAGTTTTAAAGTGGTAAAATAAACCACATTCTTTAGACTCCTAACTGATCTTTGTGTGTCTGAATAGTTCACGACTGTTATGTAAGTTTTTAGTGTGAAGCTAATAGATAAGTGTTCCACAGGATTAAATTTTTTAAAAATTTGTATTTTACGTGGGTTGTATTTCCTTACAAATCACATAAAATTTACATAATGATTTGATAAAAATGAAAGAAGCTAACAACTATACTGGAACTCATAACACCATATTCCATTTGAAGGGAATACACTCACTGAATTTAATTAATACTGATGACAATGTAACTACCTGAACACTATGGCAAAGTTGTTACTTATGTGTTAAGGAACGTTGTTTTAAAAATCACATCCAGCCGGGCTCAGTGGCTCAGTCTGTAATCCCAGCACTTTGGGAGGCTGAGGTGAGTGGATTGCCTGAGCCCACAGGTTCGAGACCCGCCCAGGCAACTTGGCGAGACCTTATCTCTACAATAAATCAAAAATTATCCAGGCGTCGTAGTGCATGCCTGTAGTTCCAGCTACTTGGAAGACTGAGGCAGAAGAATCGCCTGAGTCCAGCAGGTTGACCCTGGAGTGGCCATGAGCGTGCCATTGCACTCTAGCCTGGGTGACAGATTGAGACTCCAACTCAAAAAAAAAAAAAAAATTGCCATTGAATATGGGAAACAGTATGTAATAATTAAGAGAAGTGTTTTTTGGGTTTTGTTTTTATTGTAGAGATAAGGTTCCACCAATTTGCCCAGGCTGGTCTCAAACCCACAGGCTCAGGCAATCCACTTCACTTGCCTTGGCCTCCCAAAGTGCTGGGATTACAGGCTGAGCCACTGAGCCCGGGTGAGAAGTGTTTTCAAAGTATGTGATTATTAGTTTACTTTAATAAAACAACAAAACAATTGCAGTAGTTTTTGTGTTTTATATCAATCAAGTAGCAATATCTGAATTGTGGTTTTAGAAAAGTCAACCATCTAAATGCTTGGCATACTTTAGATAATTATATGATGAATAACCCTTCCATACTTAAATACAGTTATAATTTTATCCAATATTTTAAAATTGGTTGTGATTTTTTTTTTTTGAGTTGGAGTCTCACTCTGTCACCCAGACTGGAGTGCAATGGCCGCTCCCGGCCACCGCAGCCTCGACCTGCTGGGCTCCAGCAATCCTTCCGCCTCAGCCTTCCAAGTAGCCGGAATTACAGGCATGCGCTACCATGCCCGGCTAATTTTGAGTCACCGCACCCAGCCTTTATGTCAATTTTTATGCTGCTATAACCATTATACATGCATCCCTCATTTTATTGTACTTAATTTTATTGAACTTTGAGGATTTTTTGTTGTCGCTTTTTAACAAATTAAAGGTTTGTGACAACCCTACATCACACAAGTCTACTGGTGCCATTTTTCCAGCAGCATGAGTTTACTTCATGCCTCTGGGTCACATTTTGGTAATTCTCACAATATTTCACACTTATTATTATTGTATTTGTTATGGCAATCTATGATCAGTGATCCTTGATCTTACTACTATTATTTGGGGGTACCATGAATCAAGTCCATACAAGATGGCAAACTCAATCAATAAATGTTGTACGTGTTCTGAATGCTCCATTGACCAGCTGTTCCCCCATCTCCCTCTCCTCTGATCTTTATATTCCCTGAGGCACAACAATATTGAAAATAGGCTAATTAATAACCCTATAATGACCTCTCAGTGTTCAAGCAAAAGAAAAAGTCACATGTTTCTTACTTTAAAGCAAAAGCTGGAAAAGATTAAGCTTAGAGAGAAAGGCATATCAAAAGTTGAGATAGGCCAAAATCTAGCTTCTTACACCAGTTAGCCAGGTTGTGAATGTAAAAGAAAAGTTCCTGAAGGAATTGAAAGTGTTACTCCAATAAACATATGGATAATAAGAAAGCGAAACAACCTTATTGTTTATATGGAGAAAGTTCTAGTGGTCTGGATAGGTCACACCACCGGCAACATTCCCCTAAGCCAAAGCCTAATCCAGAGCAAGACCCTAACTCACGAATTTGATGAAGCCTGAGAGAGATGAGGAAACTACAGAATAGTTTGAAGCTAACAGAGGTTGGTTCATGAGGTTTAAGGAAAGAAGCCAACTCCATAACATAAAAGTACAAGGTGAAGCAACGAGTGCCAATGTAGAAGCTGCAGCAAGTTATCCATAAGATCTAGCTAAAAGCCGGGCTTGGTAGCTCAGCCTGTAATCCCACGCCTTTGGGAGGCTGAGGTGAGTGGATTGCCTGAGCCCGCAGGTTCGAGATCCGCCTGGGCAACTTGAAGAGACCTCATCTCTACAATAAAATAAAATAAAAATTAGCTGGGCGTGGTAGCACGCGCCTGTAGTTCCAGTTACTTGGAAGGCTGAGGTGAAAGGATCACCGGAGCCCAGCAGGTCAAGGCTGCGGTGGCCAGGAGCGGCCACTGCACTCCAGTATGGGCGACAGAGTGAGACTCCAACTCAAAAAAAAAAAAAAAAGATCTAGCTAAGATCACTGATGAAGATGGCTACATTAAACAACAGATTTTCAATGTACATGAAACAGCCTTCTGTTGGAAGAAGATGCCATCTAGGACTTTCATAGCTACAGAAAAGTGAATGCCTGGCTTCTAAGCTTCAAAGGACAGGTTAACTCTCTTGTTAATGTAGCTGGTGACTTTTAGTTGAAACCAATGTTCATTTACAATTCTGAAAATCCTAGAGTCCCTAAGAATTATGCTAAATCTGCTCTGCCTGCTCTATAAATGGAACATTAAGGCCTAGATGACAGCACATCTATTTAGAGCATGTTTACTGAAGATTTTAAGCCTACTGTTGAGTCTCACTACTCAGAAAAAAAATTCCTTTAAAAATGACTGTTTATTGACAATGCACCTGGTCATTCAAAGCTCTGATGGAACTGTACAAGAAGATTAATGTTGTTTTCATGCCTGTTAACACAACATTCATTCTCCAGCCCATGGATCCAGGAGTAATTTCAATGATCAAGACTTATTATTTAGGAAATACATTTCATAAGGTTACAGTTGTCAGAGATGGTGATTCCTCTGATGGATCTGGGCAAAGTAAACTGAAAAATCTTCTGAAAAGGATTCATCATTCTAGAGGCCATTAAGAACATTTGTGATTAATGGGAGGATGTCAAAATGTCAACAATAACAGAAATTTGAAAGAAGCTGATTCTAACCCTCTTGGATGACACTGAGGGGTTCGTGACTTCCAGTGGAGGAAGTAACAGCAGATATGGCAGAAATAGCAAGAAAACTAGAATTAGAAGGAAAGCCTGAAGATGTGACTGAATTGCTACAATCTTGTAATAAAACTTTTGCATCCATAAGATGGAATCTGCACCTGGTGAAGATGCTGTAAACATTGTTAAAATGACAACAAAGTACTTAGAATAACTATATAAGCCTAGTTGACAAAGCAGCAGCAGGGTTTAAGAGGGTTGACTCCAATTTTGAAAGAAATTCTACTGTGGTTAAAATGCTATCAAATAGTATTGCATGCTACAGAGAAATCTTTCAATTGATGTGGCAAACTTCACTGTTGTCTTGTTTTAAGAAATCGTCACAGTCAACTAAACTTGTAACAGCCACCACCCTCATCAGTCAGCAGTCACAACATCAAGGCAAGACCCTCCACTAGCAAAATTACGATCTGCTGAAGTCTCAGATGTTTGCTAGCATTTTTCAAAAATACTGAAGTATTTTTAAACTACAGTATGTATATTTTTAGACGTAAAACTATTGCATACTTAATAGATTACAGTATTATGTAAACATAACTTTTATATGCATTGGGAAACCAAAACATTTGTGTAACTCACTTTATTGTGGTATTTGTTTTATTTTAGTGGTCTGGAGCTGAACTCATAATATAATATCTTGAAGGTATGCCTGGATATGTGCAAATTTATAGATAAACACACACATCATTTTGGTTTACGATGTTTGATAAATGATGTTTAAAAAAATTTCAGTAGCCTTTATTATTTTATTTGAGCCATGGAACTATGATGCTGTCTACTAATATGAAAATGATTGCTAAATTATATGTTGGATATAATCTGACTTCATCCATGACATTAAAGAGATGTGATGGTTTTGTATTGACTATTTCTTTGCAACATGCAAATAAACAACCTTTAGGGCCATGTGATTCTAAAATAGAAAATCTAAAGACTGTCAAGCTAACTTTTCACTCTAAATGAAAGCCTTGATCTTTAAGATCAATTTATTTCTCCATTCATCTATCAACAAACATGAGCTAAGTGGCCTTTAAACAAATACAGTCTCTTGCTGGATAAGGAATGACAGAATATAAACAATTAACAACAAAAATGTTTTAGGCTGATTTATATAAACCACATTTTGACTTATAAAAATGACAAGTTCATGTGACTCAACCTAGTATTCGCACAGATATGTATGTACATCATCATATTTACATACCCACCAAAATGATGCTTAACTCTTAAGGAGAATCAGGGAAAGATTCTAAGAGGTAGTGTTATTTGTGCTTAATCTTAAAGAAAAACTAGTATGAGTCTGTGAACAAAGACAGATAAAACATTCCAGACAGGGGTAACAGCATGTTCAAAGGCACAGATGAAGGAAGATCTAATGTACTCAAATAACTGCAGGCAGAACACAGGCCAAAAATGTGTAGCGTTTATGTGTGGAGTGTGTGTGAGTTTGTAGAAGGGTGGGATGGTGGGGAAAGAGTGGCAAGAGCAGATAGTGTAAAACAAGCAAGGTCTAGTTTGTAGACGTTATCTTAAAGGCAATGGGAAACTTTTGAAAGCTTTTTAGCAAAGGAGTGATAGGATAACATCTGCATTTTAGAAAATTCATTCTAATGGCAGCAGAGAAAATGGATGGGACCTGCTAAGGAAATGGTATTAGAAGAAGCAGTTAGAAGGCTATTTTAATAATAATAGTGAAGAAATAAAGCAATATGAATTTTGATAAAGGGAAGACATAATTAAAGACAACTTAGGAGGTAAACTCACACAATAGGTCAACAGGGTAAGAAAAAAAATCAAAGATAACTTTCAACTATTGCTGAAATTAAACAAGTAAAGGAATAGCTATTAGGGAAATGCATATTAAAACCACAATGAGGTGATGTCAGCAAAATGGCTAACTAGAGACACCCAGAACTCACCCCCTCCCCCCAAAAAGAAAGCAACAAATAAACAATCAGATTGACTGGAGTGTCAAGGGAAGAGTGTTGGAGTGCAGTAGGAAAGTGGGGAGGTACCTAAGGTGGTTCGAAGCTCAGGAGGGCAACATGGAAGGAAGCATCCAGCCTCTGCAGCCCCATCTCCCTGACTTGGATCAATCTGGCCCAAATATAGGATAGACTTCTGGGGAAAAGGTAAGCAAAACCCCATCAGCTACCACTGCCACCACAAATACCTATAGTCCTTACTACCGGCAGATCCCACAGTCCTTCCAAGACCTGAGCCCAGGGATAGCTGGGTAGCTGTTGGGAATTCTCTCAGCTGCATTCCTCTGAATTCGGAGCACAAGGTGTGTACTCCCACCTCTTGCCCCCACCCAATGTGAGTCAAGCTGCTGCATCTTGAGACCAAAGACACATCTGGAATGCACCCTTCTCTGGGGCCCAGTAGCCACTGCACCTCTCCAGCACTGGGGCTCCATCATCATTCCTCCAAGTCCACGCAGGTAGCTGAACGACAGAGCCCCCAGCTACATGAAGCCAGAACCCAGGACTGGCTGCAACTCTGGTCCTACCACCTGCACGTCTAACTGCAAGAACATTTTGGCAGTCCCACCTAGGACAAACCCACACTTGAGCCAGCCAAACTGTTGTGCACCTCTCCTAAACAGAAGAGTATCCTGAGCCACCGAATAACTGACATACAGCCAAGAGGGAAGAGCAGCTACGCACCTGTGCCTAGCATACCAATGAGCCAGACCCCAAGTTGGCTGACACACAGTGTGCACATCTGTGCCCCTTACCTGAGAAACAGCCTGGTGATCCCACCCTTGGCAAAGCTTCACCACCACTGCCAGAAATTCTCCAAGATACTCATAAATGTAACTAGCACAGAAAAAACTACACACAGCTGCATCTATTTAAAACCAACACCAATACAACCCACCAAACCAACACTACAAGAATCATCTATAAATATTTCCATACAAAACCCACTCCATAAAATTGGAAGAGGCAACTGTTCCACCAGATGCATAAAAATCAGCATAGGAACACAAACATGAAAAAGGAAACAAGACACCTTCAAAGGAACACAGTAATTCTTCAGTAACAGACCCTAATCAAAAGGTAATATATGAGCTGTTCTCGGTGGCTCAGCCTGTAATCCCGCGCTTTGGGAGGCTGAGGTGAGTGGATTGCCTGAGCCCCCGGGTTCGAGACCCGCCTGGGCAGCAGACCTCATCTCTACAATAAATCAAAAAATTAGCTGGACATGGTAGTGCGCGCCTGTAATTCCAGCTACTTGGAAGGCTGAGGTGGAAGGATCGCCGGAGCCCAGCAGGTCGAGGCTGCGGTGGCCAGGAGCGGCCACTGCACTCCAGTCTGGGTGACAGAGTGAGACTCCAACTCGGAAAAAAAAAAAAAAAAAAAAGGTATTATATAAAATGCCAGAAAAAACTCAAAATAATAATCTTAAGGTAACTTAGTGAGATACAAGAGAACACAGACAGACAATTAAATGAAGTAAAAAATACAATTCATGACTTGAACAAGAAATTTGACAAAAAGATAGACATCATAAAAAAGAACCAAACAGAAATCCTAGAGTTGAAGGATGAAATAAAAATACAGTGAGAGCTTCAACAATAGATTAAACCAAGCAGAAGAAAGCATTTCTGAAACTGAAGATGGATCTTTTGAAATAACATAGGCAGATAAAAAAGAAGACAGAAGAATGAAGAAAGCCTACAGGATTTATGAAACACTAGTAAGTAAACAAATATTCATATTATGGCCATTCCAGAAGGAGAAAATAAAGGAAAACATATAGAAAACATATTTAATAAAATAATAGCTGAAAATTTCCTAAGTCTTGGGAGAGAGATGGACAATCAGATTCAGGTAGCCAAAAAATCCCTAGATAGATTCAACCCAAACAAATCCATTTCGATGCATATTATAGTCAAACTGTCAAAAGGAAAGACAAATAAATAACTCTAAAAACAGCTAGGAAAAAAGCATCAAGTCACACACAAGTAAATCTCCATTAGATAAGAACAGATTTTTCAGCACAAGCATTATAGGACAGCAGAGAATAGAATGATATTTTCAAAGTACTGAAAGAAAAAAACTGCCAACCAAGAATATTACATCCAGAAAAAATATTCTTCAGGAATTAAGGAGAAGTAAAATCCTTCACAGACAAGCAAAAACTAAGGGAGTTAATCACCATTAGGCTAGCCTTACAAGAAATGCTCAAAGGAGTCTTACTTCTGAAAATTAAAAGTCAATAAGCACCATCATGAAAATGTGAAAATATTAAGCTCACTGGTAGAGCTGATATACAAAGAAGAAAGAGAAAGAAATCAAAACTTATTACAGAAAACTATTCAAATGCAAAAATAAACAATAAAGGAGGAAATAAGACACAAAGAATATACAGAACAACCAGAAAATGATCAATCAAATGAAAGGAATTAGTCCGCATATATCAATAATAGCCTTAAATGTCAATGGTTTAAATTTCCCATTTAATAGATACAGACAGGTTGAACAGATTTTTAAAAAAGACCCAAATGTAGCAACTGTATGTGGCCTACAAGAAACTCACCTCATCCATAAAGCATAAGTAGAATAAAAGTGCAGAAATGAAAAAGACATTCTACACCAACAAAAACCGGTAGCAAACAGGAATAGATATATCAGACAAAACAGATTTCAAGTCAATAGTTGTAAAAAAGAGACAAAGAAAAACATTATATAATAATAAAGGGATCAATTCAGCAAGAGACTATAACAATTATAAATATATATGCACCCAGCTATGGAGAACATAGAGATATGCCCCAAATATTAATAAAGAGAGGGACAGAACTCAATACAATAATAACTGGGGATTCAATAGCTCACTCTCAGCATTGGACAGATCATCGAAACAGAAAATCAACAAAGAAACATCAGATTTAAACTGCAACAGACCAAATGGACTTAACAGACACTTGCAGAACATTTCACCCAACAACTGCAAAATACATATTCTTTTTATCAGCACATGGAACATATGTTGGTACAAAAACAAGTCAAAAAAATTTAAAAACCAAAATCATATCAAGTATCTTATCTAACCACAATGGAATAAAACTGGAAATCAATACTACAAGTAATACTCAAAACTTGACAACACATGGAAATTAAACAACATACTCCTGAACAACCAATGGATGAAGAAAATAAGAAGGAAATTCAAAAATTTCTTGACACAAATGAAAATAGAAGCACAATATACTAAAGCCTATGGGACACAGCAAAAGTAGTATTGAGAGAAGTCTACAGTAGTTAATATCTACATCAGAAAATTAGAAAGATGTTGAATAACTTAAAAATGCATTTCAAGAAACTAACAAAGAACAAATCAAACCCAAAATTAGTAGAAGAAAAGAAAGAATAAAGTTCAGAGCAAAAATAAACAAAATTGAGACCAAAAAAAATATAAGGTTGACAAACCATTAGTTAAACAAAGAAAAAAGAGAGAAGACCCAAGTAAACAAAATCAGAAATGATAACGGAGATGTCACAATGAACACCACAGAAATGCAAAAGATCATTAGTGTATAGGAAATAAATTTGAAAACCCAGAGGAAACAGATAAATTCCTGGACACATACACATACAACCTACCAAGATTGAACCAATAAGAAATAGAAAACCTGAACAGATCAATTAAAAGCAATGAGATGGAAGCAGAAACAAAAAGTCTCCCAACAGAGAAAAGTCTAGGGCCAGATGGCTTCACTACTTAACTGTACTGAAACTTTAAAGAGTTAATGCCAATCTTCTCAAACAATTACCAAAAAAACTGAAGAGAACTCTTCCTAACTCACTCTACAAGGCCAGCCTAACTTTGCTACCAAAACCAGACAAGAACAGAACAATAAAAAACAAAATAAAACTATAAGCCAAATCCCTGATGAACATAGATGCAAAAATTCTCAACAGAATACTAGCAAACCAAACCTAAAATACATCAAAAAGATAATATACCATGATCAAGTGAGATTTATGCCAAGAATGCAAGGATGGTTCAACATATGCAAATCAATAAACATTATATATCACATCAACAAAATGAAAAGAACCATATGATCATCTTAACAGGTGCAGGAAAAGTATTTTTTAAATTCAACATCCCTTTATAATTAAAAATAACTCTCATTAAATTTGGCATAAAAGAAAACTACTTTACATAATAAAGGCCATATATAATAAACCCACAGATAACATCATTCTGAATGGAGGAAAATGAGAAGCTTTTTCTTTAAGAATTGGAACAAGACAGGGATGCCTATTCTCACTAGGGCATTCAAATTAGAAAGGAGGAAGTCAAATTGTCCCTATTTGCAGACAACATAATCTTATATACAGAAAAGCCTGAAGACTCAACCCAAAAAGACCCTGAGAACTAATAAATTCAGTAAAGTTGCAGCAAACAAACATCAACATACAAAACTCAGTACCGTTTCTATATACAAACAATGAACTAGTTGAAAAGAAACCAGAATGCAATCTTATTTACAATAGCTACAAAAAAACCCCCAAAAATTCTATGGATAAATTTAACCAAAGAAGTGAAAAATCTCTTTAATAAAGATTATAAAACACTGATGAAATTGAGGAAGATAAAATAAATGGAAAGGCACCCCATGCTCATGAATCAGAATAATTAATATTGTTACCATACTACTACCCAAAGCAATCTGCAGATTCAATCAATGCAAACCCTATCAAAAAAATCAATGGCATTCTTCACAGAAATAAACAAATCTTAAAACATGAGTGCAATTACAAAAGACCCCAAGTAGCCAAAGCAATCTTGAGCAAAAAAGAGCAAAGCTGGAGGCCTCACACTACAGACTTAAAAATATACAAAGCTGTAGGATCCAGAACAGATGTTACTGACATAAAAACAAATACATAGATCAATGGAACAGAATTGAGATCCTAGGAAAACTAGGATGCTGGGAAAACTGGATATTCATATGTAGAAGAATGAACGTAACCTCCCAACTCTCACTCTACGGAAAAATCAACTCAAAATGAATCAACGATCTAAACATAAGACCTGAAACTATAAAACTTACTAGAAGAAAACATAGGGGAAACACTTTGGGACATTGGTCTGGGCATAGATTTTATTAATAAAACCTCAAAAGCACAGGCAACAAAAGCAAAAATAAACAAATTTGATTATATTAAAGTAAAAAAAGCTGAAGCAAAGGAAACAATCAACAAAGTAAAAAGACAATCTACAGAAGGGAAGAAAATATTTGTAAACTATTCATCCATCAGGGGATTAATATTCAGAATATACAAAATACTAAAACATCTCAACAGCAAAAACAAACAGGTTTTTTTTAAAAATGGGCAAATGATCTGAACAGACATCTTTAAGACATATAAAAAAGCCAACAAATATATTTGAAAATGCTCAACATCTCTAATCGTCAGATAAATGCAAATCAAAACCACAATGAGGTATCATCTCATCCCATTTAGCATGGGTCTTACAAAAAAGACAAAAAATAACAAATACTGGTAAAGATTCAGAGCAAAGGTGGTAAGGATTCAGAGCAAAGGGAATTCTTATAATACTGTTGGTGTGTCAGTAAACTAGTACAGCCTCTATGGCGAACAGTATGGAAGTTCCTAAAAAACCACAAATAGAACTACTATGTGATCCAACAATCCCCTGACTGGGAGTTTATCCAAAGGAAAGGCAATCAGTATAAAGAAGAGACATCTGCATCTCCATGTTTATTGCAGCATTATTCACGACAGCCAAGATATGAAATATCTAGGTGTTCAACCACAGATGAATAAAAATTTTAAAACATGGTATATATACACAATGGAATATTCTTCAGTCATAAAAAAAGAATGAAATCCTGTCATTCATGGTTGGAGGACATTAAGTAAAATAAACCAGGAACAGAAAGTTAAATACCACATGTTCTCACACATATGTGGAAGCTAAAAAAGGTTGATCTCATAGAAGTAAAAATCAGAAGAGAGGATACTAGAGGCTAAGAAGGATATTGGAAAGGAAGGGATAGGGAGAATTTTGTTAAAGGATACAGAAGTGGCCAGGCTCAGTGGCTCAGCCTGTAATCCCAGCACTTTGGGAGGCCGAGGTGAGTGGACTGCCTGAGCCCATGGGTTTGAGACCCGCCTGGGCAACTTGACAAGACCTCATTTCTACAATAAAACAAAAATGAGCCGAGCGTGGTAGCGCGCGCCTGTAGTTCCAGCTACTTGGAAGGCTGAAGCAGAAGGATCGCCGGAACCCAGCTAGCCGAGGCTCCGATCTGGGAACAGCCATTGCACTCCAGTCTGGGTGACAGAGTGAGACTCCAACTCAAAAAAAAAAAAGGATACAGAATTACAACTAGAGAGAAGAATAAATTTGACTGTTCTTCTATACCACTGTAGGATGATTGTAGTATCTTACAAAGTTTCAAATAGCTAGAAGGATACTGAATTTTCCCAACACAAATAAATGATATTTGAGATGTTAGATATGCTAATTACCTGATCTCATCACTATATGAATCAAGATATCACTGTGTACTCTATAAATAAAAATAAACAAGTAAATAGATACATTTAATCAACAACAAAAAAATCCAAATGAGGTACCATTTCACATCCATTATAATGGCTATAATCAAAATGATAGACAATAACAAGAGTGGACAAGTACATAGAGAAACTGGAACCCTCATACATTGTTGGTGGGACCATAAAATGGGATAGCCTCTTTGGAAAATAGTTTGACAGTTTCTTAAATAGTTAAACATAAATTTACCATATAAATGTATCCAAGAGAAACAGAAATATAGGCCCACATAAATACCTGCATGCAAATATTAAGACCAGCATTATTCATAATGGGCACAAACTGGTGACAACCCAAATGCTTATCAATTGATGAATGGATTAACAAAATGTGGTACGGCTACACAACGGAATACCATTCGTTAGTAAAAAGTATTGAACCATTGGGCCATGTTACAACATGAATGAACTTCAAAATATGCTAAGTGAAAGAAGAAAGTCACAAAAGACCACACATTATATGATTCCATTTATGTGAAATGTCTATAAAGGGCATATCTACAGAGAGCAGATTAATGGTTGCCTGGGTATAGGGCTGGGAATGGAAAATGACTGCAGATGAGCACGAGAGACCTTTTGAGTGACGGAAATGTTCTCAAACTGAGTTGTGGAAATGGCTGTACAACTCTGTAAGTTTACTAAGAATCATTTAATTATACACTTATAACAGGTGAATTTTATGGTATGCAAACTATATTTCTATGAAACTGTTAAAGACAAAGGAAGACAAACAAGTTTTATGAGTAAGATAATGATTCCCATTTTGGACATGTCAAATTGTAAGTGCTGCTGGGGCATGCAGAAGATGTCTGAGAAATGCAGATCCTGCATTCAGAAAAGTAGTCAGGTTAGGTATAAGAGATTTGGGACTTAAAAGCCTGTGGGTGTTTTTTCAAAGTATTTATGTGAACAAACAAGCTCCAAGTATGCACGTATTGTGTGAAACAGAACCATGAACCAATTTCTGGAAAATACTAGTGAGTGTGCCACTGCACTCCAGCCTGGGCAACAGAGTGAGACTCCGACTCAACAAAAATCAAAAACAAAAAACTATACCTTGATGTCTTAATGAACTTGGGTCAGATAACAGACTGAGACCCAGCTATAAAGTAAGTCATTGTACCACTAATTTCCCTTCATGTTTTTCTCCCTTTCTTTGTTAACTACATCTTGACTCTCACATTGTGAAAGTTCTTTAACGTTTACATTCTGGTCTACAATCCTAATGAAGTCTTTCATACTTTGTTTCTAAATTTACTCTAAAAGTTGAAAAATAATAAAAAGTACTTTCATTACTATTATGACTTATTTAAATCACGACAGATTCATGAGTTGTACAAGAATAATATTTCCTTTTCTTGTTATCTGTGTCATAATACCTGGGTCACTTATGAAACAATATTCTCAGCAGGAAGACAAAATTGAATTCTCTCTTCTTTAACTCTAAGTCAATTAACACCATGTCGTTTTAATTTGCATTTATTTGACCTGTGTTTTTCTTGCACAACTTTTAGTTTTCCTATATTTAAAAATGGAAGGAACATTTAAGGAAAATATTTAAAATGGAAGGAGCTAAATACTGTGCTTTATCATAACATCACACACATTCAGCCTTTTAATCATACTATTTATTGCATGTAATCCCCTTTTATTTTTTGAGACATCACCTCCAAAGCTCTCCCCTACCTCCTGCTCAAATTTTGACTGAATGTTCTCTAGAACTGCTACTGTCATTCTAACATTCCCTCTCAATGATCTTCTGAGTTGATTCCAGCTCCCTAGATCCCATGTCTTCCATTTGCCACAGTATTATTTTGCTGGAGTTCATCATCAACTAATTTCCTAAAACAGAATGGGGAAGAAACTCTAAGTTCCTTCATGACTAAAGACATCTTTCTCTGTCTCCACATTTGAGTGATAGTATTTGACTGGTCATATTAATTTACATAAAAAACAAGTCCCTTTCAATTTGGATATTATACTATTTTCTCTCAATATCCAGAGACATAGATGAGAAGTCTGATGCCAGTCCCAATAAAAAATTGTATAGGTTACCTGTCTGCTCTTCCCTCACCTCCTAAAGTATTTAAGATCTTCTATGCATGCTGAGGGTTCTAAATTTTTATGAAAATGAAACCTCAAAAAATTTTTCCCAACAGTGCTGGACAGTCATTTGAGCCCTTTCCATCTAAAGGCCTATGCTCCTTAAACCTTGGGAAATACATCTACTATTTACTTCACTATTTCCCTCCATTATAAAACTCCTATAATTTAGATGATGGGCATCCTAGATTTGTTCCCTTTACAACTATATTGTGTTATGTTTTCCTTCCATTTTAAAAATCAATGTTTTGGGGAAAATCTTTTCTTCCTTTCTTTTTAAAATTTATTTTTATTTTTTGTAGCAATGGAGTCTCACTATGTTGCCCAGGCTGGTCTTGAACTTCTGGCCTCAAACAATTCTCTCACCTGGGAGACTCTTTTTAATAATAGCTTTTGCTTTTTTTTTTTTAACTTTAGTGATCATATTTTTAATCTGCAAAGAGCTTTTTATTCTCTTACTCATTTTCCACAGCTGTTGTTTTAGGGATATAACAGCATCTCACATCTCCCACAATATACTAGTAAGAATATCACAGAAACAAAAAACTGAGTACACATGTTCTCACTTATAAGCCGATCCTGAACATTTGTCATAACACTGTAAGAAAGGGTTTGGCAGTAGCGGGAGGCTGTGAGGGTGGGGAGGAACATAACATCAATAAGGGTACCTAATCTCACATCAGGTGAAGCAGGGACCAAAAGGAGCCCAAACTTCACCTGTATGATGACCACTGATCCACCTAATCCTGAGTTGTGCCCCACATCTTTAAAATGAAATAAAATAAAATAAAAATTCTACTTTAAAAGTATTTCTAAGTTCTGTTTGTTTCCCTGCATTCCTTCCTTCCAGGATCAGTTTTTCTGTTTTTTATCTTGGTCTTCTCTATTATGTTGCTTTTCCTCAAATATCTGATAAGCTGTAGTTATCTGCCCGTATTTATTAGCTGTTATTCTTGGTTGATTATGATTATTCTAGATAAGAGACATGGGTTTCTCTGATGCTGTGTAAGTAGATCTGTTTCCCAACAGACCTTACACTGAGTGGGATTAGATGCTCTATGTATGGATGGGACATCTGATTGGCAGGTTTATTTTCAGGAAGAGCTGCTAAGGAGACAGCTAGTGACTGCAGAGCTATCAGATGACAGAATGAGCCAGAAAACTTCTTCTAGAGCAGGGGGTAAGCAAACTACAGACCACAGGCCAGATAGTTTTTTGTATGACTCTTGAGTTAAGAATTTTTTTTACATATTTAAAAGGTTTAACAAACATTTAAAAATACAAAGAAATATGCCACAGAAATTGCTATGGTTTGAATATTTGTGCCTCCTCTGAAATTCAAGTTGAAACTTCCCAATGCAACGGCATTAAGAGGTGGGGTATTGAGGAGGTGATGACATCATGAGGGTTCCTCCCTCCTGAATGAGATTAAGGCCTTTATAAAAGAGGTTTCACAGCCGGCATGGTGGCTCAACCTGTAATCCCAGCACTTTGGGAGGCTGAGGTGAGTGGATTCCCTGAGCCCACGAGTTCACGACCCACCTGGGCAACTTGACGAAACCTCATCTCTACAATAAATAAAAAAAATTAGCCGGGTATGGTAGTGCCTGCCTGTAGTTCCAGCTACTTGGAAGGCTGAGGCGGAAGGGTCACCGGAGCCCAACAGGTTGAGGCTGCAATGGCCGGCAGCGGTCACTGAACTCAGTCTGGGTGACAGAGTGAGACTCCAACTCAAAAAAAAAAAAAAAGAGGCTTCACCTGCCCTTTCTGACATGAGAGGACACAATGATCATGTCCTCCAGAGGATGCAGCAACAGGTGCCATTTTGGAAGCAAAGAGTAGCCCTCACCAGACGCTAAACCTACTAGTACCTCGATCTTAAGACTTCCCGGTCTCCTTAACTGTGAGAAATAAATTTCTATTGTTTATACATTACACTGTCTATGACAATTTGTTATACCAGCACAAACTAACATTGAGATGATAACTTTATATGGCATGAAAATCTTAAAATATTTACCATATGACACCAGATAGTTTGCTGGCCCCTGTTTCAGGGTCAACAATTGTGTTGGAAGTCCTTAGAGATCATTAAATTTCTTTAGGAAAAGAGACTTCTTTTATCCTGGGGAGTATATACTTGACTGCCCACCTCTCAGCTTATTCTGCATGGAGGAAAAGTTGAGAGTGGAGGTGGTTGGTATCACAGTTGTTTTGCATATTGATCTTTATCACTCCACCAAATGCATTCAGTTCTGTCTTGCCTAGTAAGACTAGGAATGAAGTCTCTCTGAGGTTCTGAGTGGGGTGGGAGAGGGCTGCCATTTCACTACAGCCTCCTCCTGGGCAGTGGTTTTAATCTACCAACATTTCTCACCTTCCAGAAAATTGGTGAAATCACATTTGTACTGGTAATCTTTAACTCCTCTTTCCTTTTCTCTTTGTTGTCTTAAGGTTAGTACTCCTTTTCCTATTTCCCTAATCGATTTTAACGGCGTTTACATTGGTACAAGAGTGTAACTCAAGTGCTCAGTACATAAAATTCAACCAGTTCTCACCATCTCACTCTTGCCTCTGACAAATAGAGAATTACAGATTAGAGAGACATTTATTTCTTAGTAAGAGTAACCACTAGTAGAATTAAAAACAAAGTATCAAATTTCAAAATACCAAAAATGAGTAAAAGACAGAAATCATATAATAAATGTTATAAAGAATCAAGAAGCGAGACAGAAGGATCACCTGAGCCCAGCTGGTTGAGGCTATGGTGGCCATGAACATGCCACTGCACTCTAGCCTGGGCGACAGAATGAGACTCCAACTAAAAAAAATTAAAAAATTAAAAAGAATCAAGAAGAATTTAAAAAATTATTTTAAATAATTTTTTAAGGACTGAATGAAGATAAAGATATCTCATTCACTGATTTATATTTATCATTATAAATCATGGGCCATAAAAGGCAAACTCTTAAGGCTATTAAGAGACAACTAAGCCGGGCTCAGTGGCTCAGCCTGTAATCCCGCGCCTTTGGAAGGCTGAGGTGAGTGGATTGCCTGAGCCCGCGGGTTCGAGACCCACCTGGGCAAATTGGCGAGACCTCATCTCGCCAATAAATAAAAAATCAGCCGGGCGTGGTAGCGCGCGCCTGTAGTTCCCTCTACTTGGAAGGCTGAGGCGGAAGGATCGCTGGAGCCCAGCAGGTTGAGGTTGTGGTGGCCAGGAGCAGCCACTGCACTCCAGTCTGGGCGACAGAGTGAGACTCCAACCCAAAAAAAAAAAGAGACAACTAGCTCTTGAGCCACCCTTAGGCTCCAGCCCACTCCTAATTCTCTGGATTGTACTGCCTCTCCTGCTTAATAAATCTCTATGTTCAGGGGAAATAAAAAAAGAGACCGCTAGGGGGATAAAGGACACACAGACAACCACTAGGTACTATTTCCACTACCAGAGGGAGAGAGGGCTTGCTAGAAGTCCAGACCTCACCTGCACACGATTCAATTATATAGTAAATCCTTATATGTACCCCACAACTCTAAAATAAAAATAAAAAGTTAAAAAAAATCATTATATGTTAATCCAAGAAAAACACTAAAACCAAAGAGTAAGATTATAGAGAACAACAGAAACTAGGTTGTGATATCAATAACAGAGAAAAGAGTTTAAAGCAAAAATAAAATAATGAGAGTTCACTTTACATTAATCAAAGGTATAATTTATAATGAAAATATAAAACCATTATATATCAAATAACATTGAAATTAATAAATTTAAAGAAATTAAATTATGTACCAAATGCATTAAAATAAATAAAGTCAAACTGTTAGATATTAAGAGAAATGAACAGAAATCCTACAGTATTAGAAATTTATCAGACTGTCTCAATTTTTGACAGCTCTAGCAGACATAAAATAAGGTATAGAAGATTAAAAAATGAAAATAATAATAACTAACTCTTGAGTTTCCACAAAGCTTTATACTTATCTCCTTTAACCTTTATACAAATTCAAAACTTGGACCGGTATAGTGGGTCACACCTATAATCCCAGTACTATGGGAGGCTAAGGCAGGAGGATCACTTGAGTACCAGAGTTCGAGACCAGCCACAGAGAGACCACATCACTACAAAAAATCAAAAAAATTAGCCAGTCATGGTGGCATGCGCCTGCAGTCCCAGCTATTTGGGAGACTGAGGCAGAAGGATTACCTGAGCCCAGGAGGTCGAGGCTGTGGTGAATCACGAGTGTGCCACTGCATTCCAGCCTGGGTGACAGAGTGAGACCCGGATTCAAAAAAAAAAAAAAAAAATCCCCCAAATTAAGTTTTGCTTTTTTTTTTTTTTTTTAAAAGAAATCCTTGCTAAAATCAGACACAACTCACTATTATTTGACAGGCCCTAATTAATTGGTTCTTTTTTAGAGAGTTGGGAGTAAAAATTCAGAAATAAATCAGTCAAAATGCTTTCTGCTACAAGATTTATTTCTACTCAGGTTAACACTATATTATAATCAGTTATTGCCTCCTATAGCGTCTAAGCTTTCTATTGGTGAGGTCTGCATTGCAAATGCCTGAACAGCTGTGCCAGCCAATATTAAGAGGTACAGGGAGAAAAAATTTTCACCACAGTCAAGCTCTGAAGATATGACCTCAGGACTGTTTCCTAAAGAGGCAAAGTGACATGAACTCCTCTTTTATAACAGAGTCATCAGTTATGATATGCAATTATAACTTTTCTCATTTGAGATACTGAGAGGGAGACAACTCCTATTCTCTAAAAAAAATGATACAAAGTAGCAAGTCTATTAATATCTTCAGAGGTCATGATTTAATAATTCTTTGGTATATTTATAAATCACTTCCTCTGCTGTCACTTATATAAATAAAATAACAAAGCCCTTGCCAAGTACTATGCTCTAAAACTTCAGTTTATCAAACCCATCCCTTCCTAAATGAAAAACACTGCAAATGGTCAAGAAGTCTCTTATTCCATGATCGTATTTATCAAGGATCTCCTGGGCAAAGGTAGGTATGATCATGCTGATTTTAGAGATGAAAAATTCACAGTTTAGAGCAAGTATTGACAAACTATGACCTGGGAGCCAAATCTAACCCTCCACTTAATTTGTGTGGCCTTTGAGATAAGAATGGCTTTTATATTTTTAAATGGTTGGGGCAAAAGAAATACTTTGTGATATGAGAAAATTATATAGAATTCAAATATCAGTGTCCATAAATACAGTTTTACTGGAACACAGCCACATTCATTCATTTGCATATTATTTATGGCTGCTTTTATACTACAACACAGAATTAAGTAGTTCAATCAGAAACTAGATCACCAAATCTAAAATATTTACTATCAGCCCTCTACAGGAAAAGTTTGCCTACCCATGGCTTAAAGAAATTAAGTAACTTGCTCACAGTATGTAGAAGAGTCTAGTATCAAAGTATTAGCATGATAATCTAACTCTGAAACCTTGCTGTTAATTCTAAAAATAATAAGTACACCTTCTTGCCCAGCACTTGAGAAATTGATAACTTGATCATCTATCACATCATAATCTCAACAAATTCTCCATCAGTTAAGATATTTCTGAAAATCTAAGCCAACAATAAATAAACAAAAATTTCTAAATTATTAGATGAAAAAGACAGCAAATAAATGAAGAAAATTCGATCAATCTAGAAAGGGCAGCAAAAGGCAAGAATAAAAAAATAGTAACTTAAAGAGCATTAAATAAGTTGGTAGTAGTTAACTTCACAAAAATCAGTAATTGAAATAATACAGCTGGGCTCAGTGGTTCAGCCTGTAATCCTGCGCTTTGGGAGACTGAGGTGAGTAGATTGCCTGAGCCCATGGGTTCGAGACCTGCCTGGGCAACTTGCGAGACCTCATCTCTACAATAAATCAAAAACAGCCGGGCGTGGTAGCCGGGAGCATGCCACTGCACTCCAGTCTGGGCAACAGAGTAAGACTCCAACTCAAAAAAACAAAAAAACAAAGAAATAATACAAGGATATGAAATTCTCAGATTAAAAGGCAAAGGTTTTTTAAATTGAGTAAAAAAGATAATAAAAGGCAATATTTAACATCTAGCTTTATACTGCTTTCAAGAGACATAACTACACAGTTTTTTTAAAAAAGAATGGAAAAGATATTATAGTGCAACGCTAATTTAGCACATACAGTAATAACATTAGATTTTAAGGCAAAAACTATGAAATGAGACAAAGAGGAATGGTTTAAGCTAATAAAAGACACAATAGAAAATAATAGTTATATATCTAACGACAGTGTTTTGAAGTTGGTATAATAAAAATAAACAGAAGTCCAGGGAGGAGTGAGTCAATCATAATCACACTCTAAGATGTTAACATACATTCCTCTGAAGTCAACAGAAAAGGAAGAATCAGAAAAAGTCACAACACAATAAGTTTGATCCAATAAATGTTTTAGGTTTTTGTACTCAAACAGAATATATGTATTTTTCAAACACACATAGATTACAAAATAAAAGAAAAATGCAACTTCCAGGTAGATCACTTCAGTCTTACGACTAGTGACTATAGTAAAGTCAGTTTTTCTTCCATTTTGTCATTATTCGTCCCCTGGACAATTTTTAGAAGACATAATTCAAGATGCAAGTACATATTTGGCTTTCAACTATTTCAGAAAATCCTCATAAAAGACAAATGTGAGCAGAGTATCGTACATTCAAAAACTGTTAATTTCATAAGAAGAAACTTTCCTATCTTTATAGGATGGAGCTACTGTTAACTTGACAGAGAGAAAAAAACTAGTATTTCTATAGATTGCTGGAATCTTAGCATCCAGTTATCCAAGGATTTTACTCTCACTACAAAATTGGTTTTTTTTTTTTTAAAAAAGACCCAGACAAACAAATTTAACACTTTTTAGAAATATGAATACAAACCATCCACACAAAAAACACTCTGCCTAGTTGCTGGAAAAGAACAATGACAACTTGCATATTTTTTTTAAAAATAGAAAACAAAACGAAATCATTTTTACCCAAAGCACCGTGCTGTGAAAGACAACATGTATAACCACATTTTCATTAAATCTTTGCAACAGAGGAAGACCAGGACGGCATGGCGTGGCGTGAGTCTAGTGGCGCGCTATGGCGGAATCCTCGGCGACGGGCGCTGGCGGAGAGCTGATGGCGGCGATGGCGGCGATGGCGGCGGCGGAAGGCTCCTCGAGCTCGGCCGGCTTGCCTCTGGGCCGGAGCTTCTCCAACTACCGGCCCTTCGAGCCCCGGGCGTTGGGGCTTAGCCCGAGCTGGCTGCTGGCGGGCTTCTCCCGCAGGAAGGGCTCAGGCTGCACGGCCCCCCAGGAGATGCCGCTCAAACTCCTGGCGGGACTGACGCGGCCGGACGTGCGGCGCCCCCTGGGCCGGGGCCTGGTGGGAGGCCAGGAAGAGGCGGCCCGGGAAGCCCGCCTGCCAGCAGCGACAGGCCCCAGCCCCACATTTCCAGCCCTGGGCATTGGGACAGCTCCTGCGTCATGGCCCTGAGGCATGGGGGCCTCTGGTGCAGATCTCAGACTTCTTTCACCCCTTGGCGGAAGATCCTTACGTGGTGGGGTGCAGAGCTTGTGCCAGCGTGCTGAGTGACCTCTACGCCGTGGGCATTACTGAACGTGACAACATGTTAATGCTACTCAGTGTCAGCCAGGGTATGAGTGAGGAGGTAGCGGAAAAAGGAACGCCACTCACGATCAAAGGCTTTCGGGATGCTGCGGAGGAGGGAGGACTGCAGTGACGGGTGGACAAATAGTAGTCGACCCTTGGACTATCATCCATGGAGTTGCCACTGTGGTATGTCAGCCAAATGAATTCATAATGCCTGACGGACGATGCGGTTGTTGGGGATGTGCTCGTGTTAACCCAACCCTCAGGAACCCAAGTTGCTGTCCACCCAAGTTGCTGTCAATGCCCACCAGTGGCTGGATAATCTTTAAAGATGGTGGTCTCCAGAGAAGAGGTAGAGCTGGCCTTTCAGGAAGCTGCGCTCAATATGGCTACCCTAAACAGAACTGCTGGATTAATGCACACATTAATTCCCATGCCGCTGCAGATATCACTGGCTTTGGCATCCTAGGACATTCTTAGAACCTTGCAAAACAACAAAGAAATGAAGCGTCCTTTGTCATTCATAATCTGCTGATTATTGCCAAGATGGCTGCCATCAGCAAGGCCAGTGGGCGGTTTGGGTTCTTTAAGGAACCTCAGCTGAAACCTCTGGGGGACTACTGATTTGAACAGGCAGCTCGCTTTTGTTCTGAAATAAAATCTTCCAAGTACAGAGAGGGTTACCAAGCATGGATCCTTGGCACTGTGGAAAAGGGAAACATAACAGCCTGAATCATTGATAAGCCTGGAGTTATTGAGGTCCTACCTCGGGGGGGCCACAGCTACTGCTCTTGCTCAGAAAATTCCAATGCCTCCTGGGATCCTAACTCCTGAGATGAAATAGCAAAAGTTGTTTGGACTGTAGAGCCTTTGTACACAATTGTGGACGATTTCCAAGAGGTGGTTTTAAGAAATTTCCAAAGAGGGCTTTCTGCATAGTGGTTCCAGCTGTTCTTCATAGGTGATTTGAGTCAGCCTGTCAAGAGCTGCCTCTCTATATTCCAAGGCCAGAGTAACTTTTTGAACTTGAGGGGAACATTTATGCATCTTTTGGGTAGAAGAGGAGCAGAAAAACCTGTTTCCTCTTTCCAGAGTAAGATGAGGTTGCTTCAGGTTGAGGGATTTTTCTTTGCACTGGGTTGATTAATTTCTGCACAAGGAGTGAGATTATTTATTAAAATTACACACATATGGCCAGCCGTGGTGGCTCACAGCTATAATCCCAGCACTTTGGGAGGCTGAGGTGAGAGGACTGCCTGAGCTCACAGGTTCAAAATCAGCCTGAGCAACTTGGTGAGACCTCATCTCTACAATTAAAAATTATATATATATTAGCCAGGCGTGGTGGCATGTGACTGTAGTTCTGGCTACTTGGAAGGTTGAGGCGGAAGGATCACTTGAGGCTGCAGAGGACACTGCACTCCAGCTTGGGCAACAGAGTGAGACTGACTCAAAAGAAAAAAAAAGTATACACATACACAACTACTGTCGATATATCTAAATTGTTAAGAGACATCTTAAACGCAATGCCATATTCTTTATTAGAGTTTTCTGAAGTACTGGCTCTTTCCTGCTCTGGACAAGAATTGAACAGCCTGTCCAATGACTGGGCAAGGAGGATCTGTGACCATCTGACTTGGTCTTTCTTAATGATGTCTCTCCCTCTAAACCCCATTAAGGACTGGGAGAGGCAGAGCAAGCCCCAGAGCCAAGACCTTGGTGATCATTAAGATGTTAAATCTTGTGCTAAAAAATTCCTGGTGATTTAATCAATAAAGAGTAATTTCTAGGTAAACAAATAAAAGGGACTTAATTGAAAAAAAATCTTTGCAATAACGAATAAGAAGAGGTTTTATTAAACACATAAGTTAGAGTGATAGCTGAAATCCTATAACAGCATTCAGAGGAATAATACCTTTAAACTTGGAAGCTGAGATTTATTTCAACTTTTGAAAAACTCACTTTTAGAATATAGAAAAATGGCACATTTTACAAAATTAGAAATTAAAATACCAAAAGCTTAGATCACTTCTACAAAGTATCACTTAAATATCCATGGGTATATTTTTCTTCCCTCTAAAGCAATAATTTCAAAAGAATATCATCTAAGCACTTTTGCTGTATCTTAAATTCTCAGTTTCATATAAATTATAATTTATCACTATAAGGAAGTAAAAAGTGCTCAAGCTATATCTATAAGAATAAGATTTGGGTTTAAGAATTCGAAAACCAGAAAAATGTACTTTAAGAAAGTGCACGAGTCTCACTGTCGCCCAGACTGGAGTGCAGTGGCACACTCACAATCATTGCATCTTCAACCTGCTGGGCTCAGGTGATCCTTCTGCCTCAGCCGATCCTTCTGCCTCAAACTTCCAAGTAGTTAGAGAACTACAGGTCTGTGCCACCACACCTGGCTAATTTTTAATTTATTGTAGAGACCAGGTCTCACCACGTTGCTCAGGCTGGTCTCGAACCCCTGAGCTCAGGCAATCCTCTCACCTCTGCCTCCCAAAGTGCTGGAATTACAGGTGTGAGTCACCATGCCCCAGCCGTGTTCTATTACTTTCAAGCCTAAGCAATTGGTTCCTGAAACTGTCTTCATATGCCCTCAAGATTGAGAGGCAAGTTAGCACAATTAAGATAATGGGGTCTGGACTCAGGCAGACATGTGCTAGAAAACTGGCTCTGCCACTGGATTGTGCTATCTTAAGTAAGTTTCTTAACCTTTCTAAGCCTCAGTTTTTCCACCTGTAAAATGGAGATGATAATATTACCAACCTTTTATATCTTTTAATCCTCAAAAAAAAGCTCTAGCGGTATAAAACCCTAAGTGTAGCTCCTGGCTTATTTAGAGTAATCACTAAGTATTAGCTATTAATAAAATCTCTCATTAGTTTTATCTAGGTTATGCTAAACCTAAAATAGCATTCCTAGGTGATGAAATTCTAGAGAGTTGAGACAGTTGGAACAGAGGAAGCGGAGTTTGATAGATAGTTACAGCATGGGGAAACCACCACTCAACAGACCTGCTCCCTCATATAATTTCAATATGAAACGCTCCCAGAGTTCCCTGGGCTAAAGTTCTACAAGACTAAAATCAGGAAATGAAGCTATAATTAAACCAAAGGTTTCAGAAGATACACAACTCACCCAGGCTGATCTAAGAGATTGCTATTTGGTTAGTTTGATTACCTGTGCCCTCCAAATCTCATGTTGACATTTGATCCCTGATGTCGGAGGTAGGGCCTAAAGGGAGGTGTCTGGTGTCTGGATGGATCATGGGGATTCATCATTGATTGATGAATGGATCATTCAATCCCTCATGAATGGCTTGGTGTCATTCTCACAGTAAGGACTGCATTCTTACTCTTAATTCCTTTGAGAGCTGCTTTATTGAAAAGAGGCTGGCAACTCCTTCCCTCTCTTGCTTCCTTCCTCTTGCCATGTGATGCCTGCTCCCCTTTTCCTTCTACCATGAGTAGAAGCAGCCTAAGACCCCAACAGACACAGATGTTGGTGCCGTGGTTCTTATACAGCCTGTATAACCATGGGTCAAATAAACCTTTCCTTTATTAATTACTCAGCCTCAAACATTCCCTTCAGGGCAAAGCACAGCAGACAAAGACAGCCTACATGGTAGTATTGAAAGCCTAATTCTACAAATTTTAAAAATATAACTTGAGATAATTAAAAAGATTAACTTGTTTCTGGATTTTTAATGTATGTTGCTTTCTTTCTCATGCAATTTTTTCATCTGTTCTCACTGAGAATAAGATAAAAATAAAACTGCACTTATATTCAACATCCTCCTTAATTAAATGATCTAAATGTAGGAATTAACCCTTGCAGAAGCAGCTGCATAGTCTTGAAAAAAATATTTGCAAAAAACACATCTGATAAATGTGTATATCCAAAATATACAAAAGACTCTTAAAACCCAACAATTAGAAAACAAACAACCTGATTAAAAATGAACAGATACCGCACCAAAAAAAGACATAGACTGTATGTCCACAAAGAAGACATACATTATATGAAAACATGGTCCACCATCAGGTCATCGGGGAAATGCAAATTAAAACAATGAAGTATGAATACACACGTATTAGAATAGCCCAAATCCAAGGCACTGACAACACCAAATACTAGTGGAGCAAAGGAATTCTCATTCATTGATGATAGAAATGCAAAATGGTACAGCCACTTTGGAAGACAGTTTGGTAGTTTCTTATAAAACTAAACATACTGATACCATACAATCCGGCAATCACCCTCCTTGGTATTTATCCAAAGGAGCTAAAAACTTATGTCTTAAAAAACAAAAATCCTAGCCGGGCTCGGTGGCTCAGCCTGTAATCCTGCGGTTTGGGAGGCTGAGGTGAGTGAATTGCCTGAGCCCGCGGGTTCGAGACCCACCTGGGCAGCAAGACCTCATCTCCACAATAAATTAAAAAAAAAAAAAAATCAGCCAGGCATGGTAGCACATGCCTGTAATTCCGGCTACTTGGAAGGCTGAGGCGGAAGGATCACCGGATCCCAGCAGGTCGAGGCTGCGGTGGCCAGGAGCGGCCACTGCACTCCAGTCTGGGCGACAGAGTAAGACTTCAACTCAAAAAAAAGCAAACAAACAAAAAAACAAAAATCCTGCACAGGGATGTTTAAAGCAGTTTTATTCATAATTGACAAAACTTGAAAGCAACCAAGATATCCTTCAGTAGGTAAATGGATAGATAAACTGTGGTACATTCAGATAATGGAATATTATTCAGTATTAAAAAAATACACTATCAAACCATGAAAAGACATGGAGGATCCTCAAATGTATGTTGCTAAGCAAAATAAGTCAATCCAAAAATTCTACATACAGTATTCTTGCCCACTATACAACATTCTGGAAAAGGCAAATCAGTAAAAAAGAAAAAGATGAAAAGATCAGTGGTTGCCAAGGGTAATAGGGGAGATAGGGATGAATCGGCAGAACAGAGGATTTTTAGGGCAGTAAAACTATTCTGAGTGATACTATAATGGTGGAACATATCATTATACATATGTCAAAACCCACAGAATGTACATCAAGAGTGAACCCTAATGTGAATATAGACTTGGAGAGAGAATGATGTGTCAATGTGATGTTGATAGTAGGAGAGGCTGTAAATGTTTGGAGGCAGGAAATACATGGGAACTCTCTACTTTCCACTCAGTTTTGTTGGGAACCTAAAGTTGTTCTGAAAAATGAAATCTACTTTTTAAAAAACAAAAAGGAAATTGAAGAGCAGGCTAGAACCAGAACAAAAGAGCTGTCCCTTTAAAGCCACTGTTTTCTTTTTCTCCAAGGCACACCTATCTCCTTGCAAGAGAGGGAGAATATCCACAACTTTGAAAGGGTGGTCAATTTCTAGAATGTCTTCTTGGGGACCCTAAATTATACCAATAAAAACCTCAAGGATGAAACATCTCAAGACAGTAAGTAGCTCCCACTGTCTACATTTAGTCTATACTTAGAAGCACTAGATTTGTATCTTAAAACAATTCTCAACCCAAAAGCAGCATTTTGAATTCAATACTATTATCAGTGAGATATAGATAATTCAAAATATTACTAGAAATAAGTGTTTGTTAAGGTCAAATTATAGCTTCCTCATAATTCAGTTCTTGAGCTGGATTAATTTTTGAGAATTGAAAGATTTTATTCTTACTACTCAAACTGAAGACTATTGCTTTAATAGTCAATGGTATAGATACATTATAAGCAGAGATGCCAAAATAATTCCAATAACTGATTTAAATTTATCCTCTTTCTTAAGAAGAGATCAGATGAAGCATCCTTGTTGACTACAGTTCAGAAGTGTGGTGCTCCAAGTTTCAACCCTATTTCTGTACATTGTATCCCTTGGACATCACATCTACTTCCATGGCTTCAATTATTCCACTACAGAGAAGACTCCCATTTTTTATTTACAGTCCAATCATTCTCATAAGCTCCACTTTTGAGCACTTCCATATAAATGTTTCACTGTTACCATAAACAATAGTTCAAACCAACAAATATGTATCAAGTTCCTAGTTTATACCATGAAATATACACAAAAGAATTAAAAACATTTTCTGTTCTTAAGAAACATTTAGTCTAGTTAGTAAGAAACATGAAAAGTTCAACAGTATTATAGATAGCCATACAAAGCAGTTTATATATACTGCAAATACAAATTATATAAACTGTTATAGTTAATTGCTATAGTATTTTGCTATAACAGTATTGAGAGGCTTCCAATCCCCCATTAGTTTTCATTAATAAAAATAAAATCTTCAGCTGGGCTTGGTGGCTCTGCCTGTAATCCCACGCTTTGGGAGTCTGAGGTGAGTGGATTGCCTGAGCCTGCGGGTTCGAGACCCGCCTGGGCAACTTGGTGAGACCTCATCTCTACAATAAATCACAAAATTAGCCGGGCATGATAGCGCACACCTGTAGTTCCAGCTATTTGGAAGGCTGAGGCGGAAGGATTGCCGGAGCCCAGCAGGTCGAGGCTGCAGTGGCCAGGAGCGGCTACTGTACTCCAGTCTGGGTGACAGAGTGAGACTCCAACTCAAAAAATATATATAATAATAATAATAAAATAAAATCCTCAAAAATCTTTGCAACCTTGTAAAAAACACAAAGATTCTGTAGGACATGGAAAGTATGACATATAAAATAAAAAGTGGATAAGTAGGACTTGATTAAAATAAAAACTTTTGCTCTTTGAGAGATTTAATTAAGGCAATGAGAAAGTAAACCACCAACTAGGAGAAAAATATCTACAACTCATATAACTATAAAAGACTTGCATCCAGAATATATAAAGAGTTCTTACAATATAAATAAAAAGATGACAAAAAATCCAATGTAAACATTGGCAAAAGAACTGAAGAGCCCGTTCACCAAAGAAGATGTATAAATGACTAACAAGCACATGAAAAGATGTTCAACATCATTAAGGAAACTGAGATTAAAACCACAATGAGATATCATTACATTACATACATACAGCTATAATAAAAACACTGATACTGGAAGGATGTGGAGAAAGTGGAAGCCTCATATACTGCTGGTGGAAATGTAAAATAGTACAACTACTTTAGAAAAGTGTGGCAGTACCTTAAAAATTTACACACACATTTATCATATGACCCAGCAATTCTCCTCTGAGTAATCTACCTAAAAGAAAGGAAAATATATGCCCACTCGAAGACTTGTACACAAATGCTCATAGCAGATTAACTTCTAAAAATTGACACTTTTTTTGGATAAGCCAAAACCAAGAAAGAAAGTCAAACTAAAAACACTGTATAGGCAACCCCCTTGGGTGCCCTACCACTGTGGAAACTTTTCTATTCTCTTAATAAATCCTGCTTTCTCAAAAAAATAAATAAAATAAAAACACTGTCTATTATGATCACTTGTATACTCCTAATCCTGAATTGTACCCCACATCTTTAAAATGAAAAAAAAATTTTTTTAAATACCATTAAAAAAACAACAACACTGTATTAAAGTAAATTCTAAAGGATGAATGGAAGAGAGGAAAATGATCCTAGCTTAAAAAGTCTGAGCTTCAGCTAGGAGCAGTGGCTCATGCCTTTAATATCAGTATTTTGGGAGGTCAATGTGGGAGGATTGCTTGAGCCCAGGAGTTCGAGACTAGTCTGGGAAACATAGCGACACGCCCATCTCTTAAAAAAAAAAAAGTCAAAGATATAAGAAGGAATGAAGGCAAAGAAAGTAGTAAACATAGTGATAAATCTAAATAAGCACTATATTGAGATGATAATGTCCTTTGGGTTTAATTAATATACATACAGCACTAAAGCAAAAGCACAAAAGTTTGGAGGGGGTAAGTTAAGTATATCCTAAGGTCCTTTTATTTTCTGGAATGAGAGAAAAAGTATTGGTTAACATTAAGCTTTAATGGGTCAGTAATGCATATTGTTACTTCCTAGGGTAATTACCAGAAGAACAGAAGCAGTGTATAAGTTCAAACTAGGAGGGGGGGGGGGACTGAAAAACAAAAAAAATTCCAAAAGAAGGCAAAAAGAAAGAAATATGAAACAGATATGGTAAAGAGTAAATAGCAGATACAATGGCATATTCAAACTCAAATTCTTATTCATAGTGGTTATCGTTTATATTTTTCTCAGTACAGAGAGAATAAATCTACAAAAACACTCTAAAAACAAGGACATAGGTTTAAACTACATGACGAGCAACCTTAACCCAATGAACATATATAAAAACACAGCTCCCAGCAACTGTTATACATTTTTTAAGTACAAACAGAACATTTGCAAAAAACTCATTATTAAAAAATAAGTCTCAGCCGGGCTTGGTGACTCAGCCTGTAATCCCAGCACTTTGGGAGGCTGAGGTGAGTGGATTGCCTGAGCCCATGGGTTCGAGACCCGCCTGGGCAACTTGGCGAGACCTCATCTCTACAATAAAAAAAAAAAAAAAAAAAATCAGCCGAGCGTGGTAGCGCATGCCTATAATTCTGGCTACTTGGAAGGCTGAGGCGGAAGGATCGCCGGAGCCCAGCAGGTCGAGGCTGCAGTGGCCGGGAGCGGCCACTGCACTCCAGTCTGGGCAACAGAGTGTGACGCCAACTCAAAAAATAAAAATAAAAAAATAAGTCTCAGAAAATTTTGAAGGGCTGAAGTCATCCAGATAATGTACTCGGACCTCAATGAGAATAAACTAGAAATAAATGGATCAATGAAGAAACTAAAAAATAGGTACTAGAAAATTTAACTCAACTATAAAAGTATCATATAATGAAACTGAGTGAAACTAAAGCAATATTCAGAGGGAAATTTGTAGCCTTAAATGCATGTATTAGGGAGAAAAGTCTTATAAGTAAGCTAAGCATCCAACTAAAAAATTAGAAAAAAAAAAAAAATCCAAGGACTGTAGAAGGAAGGAAACAAAGAGCAAAAAAGCGAAATGGATCAGGCCTTTGAACTGGGACTGGAATGACACCATTAGCGTTTTCCTTGGATCGCCAGGTTACAAATGGCAGATCTCGGAACTTCTCAGCCTCCATAATAGTGAGCTGGTCTAGAAGTCCACATTGAAGTTCATCGGAAAAGCTCCTGGAACCACCGAGAGCAAAGGAGAACAAGTGCCAGCTGCCTACAGAGCCAGCTTGGGGCGGAATCACCAGCCGATTCCCCACCAAGAGAAGGGCGAGTGAGAAGATGCCCTGAGGTTTTGCACACCTCCCATGGACTACTGCAATCCTAGTCAGGGAGAGTCCTCCTACGACCCTCCCACTCCAGCTGATGCAGGAGGCAGGAGAGAGGCGTTGTCGCTCAGGACTGTGTGGAAGCCAGCAGGCTCTCACTCCAGAGAGGTCTGGGGCCAAGTTCTGGCTCTCCCAGGACAGATAGGCAGCCGCAGACGCACCATGAGGGCGCCCCTACTCCCTCTGCTGCTCCCCATAAAGGGCATTTCACCTGATTCAGAAGCAGCCTGCACCCCCACCCCCACACCTGCCCCAAGCCCAAGCCACCTGAAGGCTGCAGGTACGACTTGACCCCCAGAAGGCAACCGGCTAGCAGAGGCAGTGGATAGGCCTCCCGCAGCTCTCGCCACCTCGCCATTGCCCGTGCTGCATGTGGGCCAGAGAAGGAACAGAAAGGCGGAACACCTCGGCAACGGCCAGTCGGGTGGGGTTCCTGCCACCCGTGGCTTACAATGGGAGTGGAGAAGGGCGTGGGTCCTTGCATCCACAGGGTTAATGCTACAGACACCCCCATCCCTGTGACTTCCAACCAGGCGGAGTTAAGCTGCCCTACGCCGGCCTGAATACACCTGAATACTGCTGCCAGGGTCTTCCCAGCTGCCACCACTGCGGCCTCCACCCCTACCGATGCCTCCACCCTTCCCAAATGCGGGCCAGAAAGGGAATGCAAGAGAGGTCATCTCCATGGCTCCCGGCCAGCACCACTGTCTCCATCCATGCTGCCCACAGATCAGGAAGGGAGTGGACAGACAGGCCATGTCTACGCCCCCACAGGACCACGGCCACAGACACTCACCCCCATAGTTCCCTATTAGGTGGGCCCCCTGGCACCACACAGTTGACCTACCCTGCCCAAACACTGTAGCTGTGGATCAGTGTTCCCCTGAGGACACAATCTTCAGAGGTCGCTGTTAAGTTCCGCCAAATCGCTGTCATCGCTCCCCTGCTGCTTGTGGGTCAGGGAGATAATAGGGAACCCATGCACAACACAAAGTCAGTCAATAATACACAACATACATTGCAGACATATCCATAAGGGGGAAAAAAGAAGGAAATCTTTAAAAGCCCCATTCCAATGATAGCAAATCTGAAATTAAAATGAAAAAAGAGAACGGTCTGCTTCCTCAGATGAGACGCAATCAGCACAAGAACACCACCCATACCAAAACCCAGAGTGTTTTACCACCTACAAAGGATCCTGCCAACTCCCAAGGAATGGAACCTAGTCAGAATGAATTGCACCTAATGACAGAGAATTCAGAATAGGGATAGCAAAGAAACTCAACAAGATTCAAGAGAAACTGGATACCCAAATCAAACAGGCCATGAAAACAGTTCAAGAATTGAAAGTTGACCCAGACATTCTAAGAACCAAACCGAACTTCTGGAACTGAAGAATTTGCTTCAATAATTTCAAAACACAGTCACAAGCCTTTAATGACAGACTTGACAAGGCAGAAAAATTCCAGAGCTTGAAGACTGATCCTTTGAATTAACCCAGTCAGATAAAAATAAAGAAAAAGTAATTTTAAAAAACGAACAAAGGCTTCAAGAGGTATGGGATTATGAAAGAGAACAAACTTACATTTGATCAGCATTCCTGAGAGAGAAGGGGGAAATGAGAGCAACCTGGAACAAGCTTTTCAAGACATAATCTGAGGGAACTTCCCCTATCTTGCTAGAGAGACTGCCATGCAGATATAAGAAATTCAGACAACTCTTGTGGGTACTATATACGAGACAACCATCCCCAAGGCACATAGTCATCGGACTATCCAAGGTCAGCACAAAAGAAAAAAATCTTACAGGCAGCTAGAGCTAAGGGACAGACCAAGGGAGACACATTAGAACAGCAGCAGCCAGATTCGGTGGCTCAGCCCGTAATCCTGCGCTTTAGGAGGCTGAGGTGAGTGGATTGCCTGAGCCCGTGGGTTCGAGACCCGCCTGGGCAACTTGGCGAGACCTCATCTCTACAATAAATCAAAATATTAGTCGGGCGTTGTAGCACACGCCTATAGTTCCAGCTACTTGGAAGGCTGAGGCAGAAGGATCGCTGGAGCCCAGCAGGTCGAGGCTGCGGTGGCCAGGAGTGTGTCACTGCACTCCAGTCTGGGCAAGAGAGTGAGACTCCTACTCAAAAAAAAAAAAAAGAACTGCAGCAGATACTTTAAAAGCCAGAAGAGATTATTATAAACACCGATATGCATGTAAGTTAGAAAATCTAGAGGAAATGAATACATTCCTAGAAAAACACAACCTCTCAAGATTAAAACAGGAAAAAATTGAAACTTTGCACAGATTAATAATAAGTTAAGGAAACTTAATCAGCAATAAAAAACCTACCTACCAAAAAAAGCCCAGGACCAGATTGATTTACAGCCAAATTCTACCAGATATACAAGGAAGAGCTGATATCAATTCTACTACAATTATTTCAAGTAATTGAGAAAGAACTGCTCTCTAACTTATTCTGCAAAGCCAATATCGTTCTGATACCAAAAAATGGCAAAAACACAGCAAATAAAGAAAACTATAGGCTGATATCACTGATGAACACAGATGCAAAAATCCTCAAAAAATACTAGCAAACTACATGCAGCAGCACATCAAAAAGATCATTCATCATGATCAGGTGGGTTTTAATTCCCAGGATACAGGACTGGTTCAACATATACAGTCAATAAATGTAATCCACCATATAAACAGAAGTAGATGCAAAAAAAAAGCATTTGGTAAAATCCAATATCTCTTCATGATAAAACTCTCAACCATCTAGCATCACAGGAACATTCCTCAAAATAATAAGAACCATCTATGACAAACCCACAGCCAACATCATGCTTCATGTGCAGAAGTTTGTCATATTCCCCAAGAACTGGAATAAGACAAGAATGTCTACTCTCACAACTCTTATTTAACATAGTAATAGAAGTCCTAGCCAGAGCAATCAGGCAAGAGAAAGAAATAAAAGTTATCCAAACAGGAGAGGAAATTAAATTATCTCTTTGAAGATGATATGATTCTATATCTAGAAAACCCTAATGATTCTAACAAAAGACTCACAGCAATGATAAACAACTTCAGTGAAGACTTGGGATACAAAATAAATGCTCAAAAGTCAACTGCAGACCAGGCACAGTGGTTCATACTATAATCCCAGCACTCTGGGAGGCCGAGACCAAAGGATTACTTGAGTCCAGGAGTTCAAGACCAGCCTAAGCAACATAGAAAGACTTTGTCTCTACAAAAACTCAAAAAAACAAAAACAAAAACAAAAAACCAAAATAATTAGCCAAGTGTGGGACTGAGGCAGAAGGATCGCCTGAGTCCAGGAGGTTAAGGCTGAGGTGAGCTGTGACTATACCACTGCACCCCAGCCTGGGTGATCAAGTAAGACCCCAACTCAAAACAAACAAAAAAAGAAATCAGTTACATTTCTATACACTAACAACATCCAAGCTGAGAACCAAATCAACAACACAATGCCATTTACAATAGCCACAAAAAATACCTCAGAATATATCTAATAAGAGAGATAAAAGATCTCTACAATGAGAACTACAAAACACTACTGAAAGAAATCAAAGATAATACAAACAAATGGAAACAAAGATGATACAAGCCGGGCTTGGTGGCTCATCCTGTAATCCTGCGCCTTTGGGAGGCTGAGGTGAGTGGATTGCCTGAGCCAGTGGGTTTGAGACCCGCCTGGGCAGTGAGACCTCATCTCTACAATAAATCCAAAAAAAAAAAAATCAGCCGGGCATGGTAGCGCATGCCTATACTTCCGGCTACTTGGAAGGCTGAGGCGGAAGGTATCGCCAGAGCCCAGCAGGTCGAGGCTGCGGTGGCCAGGAGCAGCCACTGCACTCCAGTCTGGGCGACAGAGTGAGACTCCAACTCAAAAAAAAAAGATGATACAAACATTCTGTGCTCATGGATTGGAAGAATCAACATCGTTAAAATGTCCATACTGCCTAAAGTAATCTACAACACAATTTTCTACAATCTTCAACACAATCCCTATCAAACTGCCATCATCATTTTTCACAAATGTAGAAATAATGATACTTAAATTCATGGAAGCAAAAAAAAGAGTCTGAAGAGCCAAAGCAATCCTAAGCAAAAAGAACAAAGCTGGAGGTATCATGCTGCCGGACTTCACTGCCATACTGGTGACCAGAGAACTCAGGCAATAAACAGATGTCCTGAGGAAGATGCTTCCCGTCCTATGTATGTGACAATTCTGGAGTCTGAAGCTGATCTGGAAGGCAAATTGCATGCCACTTAATGAGACATGTTATAATTCTAGTAAGTCAAGCAAGGCCAGGTTTATCATCTGGAAATCTGGTTAAATTCTCAAGCCATTCATTTCTGGAGGGTGTGGTGACACACACCTGTAGTCCCAGGCACTTGGGAGGCTAAGGAGAGAGGACTGTTTAAACTCAGGAGTTTGAGACTGCAGTGATCTATGACCATGTCACTACTCTATAGACTAGACAGAGTAAGACCCTATCTCTTTAAAAAAAATTATTACATTTAAAGCAGCTAGAAAATGTGACCTGTAGCCAAGAGGAAAAAAACAGTCAATGAAACAGAACTATAGATGATACAGATGTTAGAATTAACAGATAAGGACTTTAAAGAACTATTATGAATATGTTAAATAATTTAGAGAAAATGACAGATTAAATGAAAGATGACATGGAGCATTTTAGTAGAGAAATGAAAACTCTAAAATCAAACAGAAATTCTGGAACTCAAAAATTCATCTAAAATTCAGACTTCACTGAACAGGCTAAACATCAATTGAAAACATCAGCGAACTTTAGGTCAATAGGAATTACCTAAATGTAAGCACAGAGAGTAAAAGAATGAAAAACATAGTAAAGTATCCAAGTGCTGAGGGACAATATTAAATGGCCTAACATGTGTGGAATTGGAGGCTCAGAAGAAGAGAAAACAAAAACGATACTTTAAGAGATAATGACCAAATCATTTTCAAAATTTCTGGGAGACATAAACTCAGAGATTCAAGGACAGCAGCAAACCCTAAACAGGACAAATACAAGGAAAACCATATCTAGGCATATCACAGTCAAACTACTAAAGAAACAAAGAAAAAGAAAAACCAGTAAAGCAGTCAAAGAGAAAAAAGTAGTATTACTTATATGCAGAAAAATAAGAACAATGGCTAACTTCTCACAAAGGAAGTCAGAAAGTAACAAAATTACATCTTTCAAGTGCTGAATACAAAAAAAAAATTTCTTCCATTCTAGAATTCTGTAAATATACTTAAGCAATAAAGGCAAAAATAAAGACACTGTAAAATGAAAGCTGAGAGAATTTGTGATTAATAGACTCACACTAGAAAAAAAATACCAAAGAAATTTCTTCAGGTCAAAAGTAAAAATGATCCTATAATCAAGCCTGAATCTACAAGAGGAATAAAGAACTATAGGTGGTAAATATAAAAGTATTTTAACAGAAATAAGAAAAGTGGATAATGGAGTTTATAATATATGTCAACATGAATACATATGGCAACAATAACACAAAGGATGGAAGGTAGGAAAAGGAGGAAATATACTGCTATAAAGTTCTTAAATTATAGCGTAATAGTAATTCAAGGTAAGTTGTAAATTGCAATAATATAAGGATGCTTATTGTTATTCCTGAAACAATTACTAAAAAATGATAGGAAGGTATAACTAAAGTGCCAACAAAGGAGATTACCTTAGTCCATTTAGTATCACTATAAAGGAATACCTGAGGCTGGATAATTGATTTTTTAAAAAGGCTTATTTGGCTCATGGTTCTGCAGGCTGTACGAGAAGCACAGTGCCAGAATCTGCTTCTGGTGAAGGTTTCATGGCAGGAGGTGAAGTGGAGCCAGGATGTACACATGGCAAGAGAGGAAGCAAGAGGAAGGGGAGGTGCTGGGCTCTTTTTAGCAACCAGCTCTCAAGGTAACTAATAGAACTAACTCATTCACCCTTGAGGGAGAGTATTAATCTATTCATAAGGGATCCATTCCCATGACCCAAACACTTCCTCCATTAGGGTCCACCTCCAATTCCGAGGATAAAATTTCAACATGCAATTTGGAGGAGACAAAAATCCAAACTATACAAGAGATCAAATAGAATTTTTTAAAAAATACTATAAAGTCATAAGAAAGCAGAAAATAGAAATTATAAAACAAAAAACAGAGGGGAAAAATAGAAATCAAATAGCAGATGGGAGACAGAAGCCCTGTCATCTAAGTATATTAAATGTAAATGGACTAAATATACCAAATAAAAGACATAAATGTTTGTCTACTGTGACATAGAAAAAAATTAAAAATGCATAAACAGTCAGACTCTATAAAGAGAAAAAGAACACATACAAATTATCAATATCGAGAATGAAAAAGGCAACATCACTACAGATAATCCAGACACTTTTAGTAAGAGATTGCTAAGAATTATTTCATGCATTAAATTTGAAGACTTAGGTGAAATACATAAATTACCATAAAAGTACAACACTGAAATTGGCATAAAGGAAACAGAAATATAAAAAGTCCTTGTAGCCGGGCTCGGTGGCTCAGCCTGTAATCCCGCGCCTTGGGAGACTGAGGTGAGTGGATTGACTGAGCCCGCGGGTTCGAGACCTGCCTGGGCAACTTGGTGAGACCTCATCTCTACAATAAAGAAAAAACTAGCTGGGTGTGGTAGCGTGCGCCTGTAATTCTGGCTACTCGGAAGGCTGAGGCGGAAGGATCGCCGGAGCCCAGTAGGTTGAGGCTGCAGTGGCCGGGAGTGGCCACTGCACTCCAGTCTGGGCGACAGAGTGAGACTCCAACTCAAAAAAAAAAAGAAAAAGTCCTTGTACTTGTTAAAGAAATTGGATCTCTAATTTAAAATCTTCCCACAAAAAACAAAAACAAAAAACAAAAAAAACACATGTTGAATGGCTTTACTGGTGAATTCTACCAAACATTTCAGGTAAAGGAGATAACAATCTGACACAAACTCTTTCAGAAAGAATAAACATTTCCTAACTCTTTTTTTTTTTTTTTTTTTTTTTTTTTGAGTTGGATCCTCCTCTGTCACCCAGGCTGGAGTCCAATGGCACAATCACAGCTTACTGCATCTTCCTGGGCTCAAACAATCTTCCGGCCCCAGCCTCACAAGTAGCTAGGACTACAGGTATGTGCTGTCATACTTGGCAATTTTTTTTTTTTTTAGAGACAAAGTCTCACTATGTTGCCTAGGCTGGTCTTAAACTCTTGGGCTCAAGCAATCCTACCTCCTTGGCCTCTCAAAGTGCTGAAATTACAAGGTTGGACATGGTGACTCACATTTGTAATCCCAGCACTTCAGGAGGCCAAGGCAAAAGGATTGCTTGAGTCCAGGAAGTCAAGACCAGCCTGGGCAACATGGTGAGATCTCATCTCTACAATAAATAAAAAAAATTAGCTGGGCATGGTAGCTTGTGCCTGTAGTTTCAGTTACTTGTAAGGCTGAGGTGAAAGGATCATCTGAGTCCAGCAGAATGAGTCTGTGGTAGCTGTGAGTATGCCACTACACTTCAGCCTGGAGGACAGAGTAAGACTCCAACTCAAAAAAAAAGAAAAAAAAAATTACAGGCATGGCATGAGCCACCACACCTGCCCCAGCTCTTTTTGTGAAGTCAACAAAACCCTACCAAAACCTGAAAAGGAATTAAAGAAAAGAAAATTACCATGAATTTTCATGAATATGGACTAAAAATTCCTAAACACAATATTAGCAAGTTGGATCTTGTATGTTGGACCTTTTAATATATCATAACCAGTAAGGTTTATCCTAATGATGCATGGTTGATCTAGCATGTGTGAATCAATATAATTCATGTCAACAAAATAGAGAAAAGAAATCATAGTCATCTCAATAGACACAAAACTGGCATTTGATAAAACTTCAAAATCCATTCATGAGGAAAAAAAATCTCCACAGACTAGGGTAACTTCCTTACACTTATAAAGAGTATCTACTAAAAATCTATAATTAACATCATACTTAATGTTGAGATAGTGAAAGCTTTTTCTCTAAGATTAGAAACAAGGCAAAATTGAATAATTTTACTACTTCTATCACCATTATACTGGTGGGCTTAACCAGCATACTAGGATAATTAAAAAGAAATACAATACATAAACATTTGAAAGAAGGAAGTTATCATTATTCACAGATGAATGCCTCTCACAGTGAAAGAAAATAAGCATATGTGCATCATATATGATTTAAGAAAAGCCAGCAAACAGTCTAAACAAAAGTAGACAAGAGAATCACCCAGCAAGGAGGCTTTATATAGTAGGCACAAAGCCACTACCCTAATGACAATACATTCTTAAACATAAGAGTGATTTAGGACGGGTGAGGTGGCTCACTCCTGTATCTCAGCACTTAAACCAAGGTGGGAGGACTGCTTAAGCCCAGGAGTTTGAGACCAGCCCAGGAACATAGCAAGACCTCATCTCTAAAAAAAAAATCAACAAATTAACCAGGCTTGATAAATATGCACTTAAGAGGAGTAAGGATAACCTGAGTACAGGAGGTCAAGGCCGCAATGAGCCATGATAATGCCACTGTACTCCAGCCTGGGCAACATAGTGAGACCTCAACTTAAAAAAAAATTAATTTAATTTAAAAAAAAAGAGAGAAAGAAAAAGAAAAAAGAGTAATCTAAATCAAAGAAAAATCCCCAACTTTAAGCCTTATTTCAAACCTTTTCAATAAGAGTGCTCTAATCTCAGTAGAAATAGACCCAAAATACTTTTCAATCAGTTGGTTAAAAATACCTTACCCTACTTGGATGTTAACTTTGCTAGTCCTACAATATCACTAGCTTTTGCTAGACATGACTCAGGGTCAGAAAAGAAAAGCAAGACATTATGTATAATATCAGCAGAAAATCACAGTGGAGACTGAGACATCCCAGTACATCTCAATACCCCAAAATCACTTCTTATGCATTTAGATACAATAATGCCAGGCTCTTCAGTGTCAGGATTTCTCAGATTATTTTTTAGAAGCTTTTGGCTTTAAAATTTAATATAAACAAAATGAAAAACCCTTCAGCATAAACTATTTCTCTAGGAAAACTATTTGGATCACATCTTCTCAATATATGAATAAGTAACATGAAATTTTAAAAATTTTCCTCGAAGGCCAAATATAATTTTTCTATAAACTACAGCCATAGAAATATGTCTATTTTCCTTAGTCCCATATTTTCCTCTAGTTGGTGTTCAAGCATCTCCTTGTGATATAAAAAGCTGGCACACATGGCTATTACCACTAATTAATTTTTAGAAAGGCAAAAATAGAAAAGCAAAATCTTGAACCTCATATGACTGAGACAACTGGAACAAAAAATTTTTCTGAAATGATGAGCAAAAACTTTGAAAAAGACAACTGAAGAAAAAGGACATGCTGTAATATAAGGTATTTAGAGTAAAATATCACTTTGGAAGTAATCAATATTTATTAACAGTCACTGAGGCAGAAAGAAAATATTCTATACAAAAGCCATGACTTTATATTAAACCTATTCAACTGGACTCAGCAATTTCTTTTGGAAGATCTTTATTTGGTTTTCAAAGTTTTTAGCTTTCTTCCTGTAAGGGAAACCAATTTTCAGAAGATGTTCCCTAATTATATTAATGTGCAAGACTGAGCTACGCGAATATTCTATTACTAAAAGTAAAATGTAAACTGAGCCATGTACCAAGAAGATGCCTATCAACAGTAACACTTTCATGACACAACTTTACATATGAATTGAATCAGCCTATTATAAAAAGGTTTTAACAGGCTTTTTCTCACTTCACATAGCCATCATTTACTAATAAGACATCATAGTTAAAACAAACAGAAACTGTCCCTAACTGTAAAATATAAAAAGAGCTTTATAGTGTATTTTATTAGCTTAGAACATTTTGGGTTGTAAGTAACAGACAAACTACTTCATCATAGCTAAACAAATATGGATTCATTTCTCTCACAAGATAAGAAATCTTGAACGCAGTGATTGCTAAAGTTGGTTTACTTACTAATCAATGATGCCATCAATATTTTCAGTAATTTTGCTCCACTATCCTAGGTATATTAACTTTTGTATTCATGTTTACTGTCTAATGGTTCCAAGATGGTCGCTGCAGCTCTAAGCGAATATAAGGTCAAAGCAAGACAAAGGGTTACCCCCGCACTATCTTTCCCTTTTGTCAGAAAAAGAGAAAACATTCCAACAAGTCCCCCAGCAGACTCATGGATTAGAACTGTATTACATGACCATTGTAGCAGTAAGAAATTTAGAAATTTCAGTATTTAACTTTTCTAATTTTTATGGCAGAAGTAGAGAATGGAAATTGGATTGGCCAACCGACAGTATCAGTCATAGTCCTCAACCCAACATACACATACACACTTCTTCTACACAGGCACTAAATAGAACATCTCCTCAAGAAGGACAATCCTACTAACTCACCCAATTACTGCATTAAGCTTGAAGCAATGAATCTCTCTCTGGATGATTTTCTATCAACTCTATCAAGTCTGAATATGGCAACTCTTGTCTGACCATGTATATAGCTAAAAGATGTCTGTCTCTAAACCACCCTCTTCCAATATTATAACTGTGGAAAAGAAAGAACAGAGTAACCTCATTAAAAAGTTCCTATTCAGCCGAACACTGTGGCTCAAGCCTATAATTCCAGCGCTTTGGGAAGCTGAGGCGAGAGGACTGCCTGAATTCAGGGGGTTTGAGACCAGCTTGGGCAACTTGGTGAGACCTCATCTCTACAATAAATCAAAAAATAAGGTGGGTGTGGTAGTGCGCACCTGTAGTTCCAAGCTTCTTCGAAGGCTGAGGCGGAAGGATCTCCTGAACTCAGCAGGTAGAGGCTGTGGTGGCTGTGAGCATGCCACTGCACTCCAGCCCAGGCAACAGAGTGAAACTCCGACTCAAAAAAAAAAAAGTTCCCATTCGGAAAAGGGAATAATAGGAAATGCACAGTGGTTAACAGTCCACAACACATACTACACCTTACTGGACAGACATTGCAGATTGTTTGGCAGGCAACAAAGTAAATTCCTTGGCTAGTCAATAGGGTAGGTCCTAGTTTAAATCTCAAGAGAATATCTTCATCATTGTCTATGTATATATCTATGGCCACAACTAAGCCAGGTTTTGAAATGAATGTCCTACCTAAGGGCTCCACAGCTTTTGTAGCCTACTTCACATTGGTTTGACTCAGGGAGGTGGAGAGGATAATTGCTTGCAAGGTAAAACAATCAAACTAACTGCCAGCTTTGCAATACAACTCCTTTAAAAACATATCAGATTTATGTTCTGTTTGCCTCAGATTAATTCCTTGGGTAAATAGCCATAGCTAAAAAACACTTCAAAATAACCCTTAGGCTTGGAGATGCTCATCTCCTAGCTGCTGACTCCTGAGCCTTTATAACAGACTTGAGGCAATTCTAACCAGTCTTAGGCGGGGAGGCACTGCCATTAACCGTTGCAAAATTCCACATGATAAGGATCTTTGTCAATTTAGAGTGGAAGTTAAAGGCAGAGTACCTCTGTAGTAAAGCTGTCTCTCCCCCATCCCCCTCCCCCCACCCCGCGACTTTCACGCTGAGGAGCTATAGTTCACCCTCTTCTGTAGGATCCAACTGAAAAGTCACAATAGCCAATACAAGGCAAAAGTCTACATTTTTCTTATCATTTCTCCTGATATTTTAGCCTCAGTTTCCACAGAGTCAGCCTACCATGGAACAGCAAGCATAAGTTAATAAAATCCTTTGCTATCATAACAAGGGTGCTATCATAGAACAACATGTAACAAGGGTTACAACTTTCTTCTTACCTTTCTCTGTAAGCCTGGAGGTGGAGGGTAAAAGGTTGGAATTGCTGTTCCGCAACATCCTAGACTCTTTCAGCCCTCCTCCAAGGTCCTTAGCTTGTGAGAATCACATTTGCAATCTCATGCTTGTTATCTCATGGCTGCAAAAAGGTGGCTATAGCTCTAGGTTTCATAATTGCATTTAAGGCACAGAGAAAGGAGAAAGAAGAGAGTATCAGTCACTTTTTCTTTGTCAGGAAAGCAAAAGCCCTCCCTGAACTCACAGACTTCTCATCACAATCACTGGCAAAGGGGACTGGGATCGTCATGACTGGTGTCAACAGTCATGAGTTTTGGCTTGGACCTGGGCACACTGCTGCCCTAACAAAATGAAGGTAAGCAATGGGAATGAATATTAGGGAAGACACTAAGACTACCTGCCACACATAGATACTTAGAGTTTTAAGAAACCAATCTCTGTTTGGTTAAATTTCAGATACTATAATGGAAGTGGAAAAAATAAAAGCCCCTCAGGGTAGTATTATAGAAATACATTTTAGGTAAAGTCCCCACTCAAGCAAACCCACCCTACTTAGGAGTCTACCCCCCAAATTAGCACCCTTTAGCAGTTCTGCTTTTCACAGACTCTTCCCTTCCTTCAATTTTGAACCCACAGATTCTCTAAAATACCCATGTTTATTAACAACCGTTTCTATGGCAGCAGAGCCCCTGGTGGTGGGGCACAGGGGTGGAGGCTATTTATAAGTTAAGGACTGACAGCACATGTCAATAGCAACTAGTATTGATGAAATACCTGAGGAATTTTTGAGATAGATAAATATTGTAGAAAAACAAAATAAAATATATTTAAGGTGCTTGCTGCTCATCAAGAAACCTCTTGATTATAATCAGATTTTACATCTAGGTCCACACCACCTGGAAGAAAATGCCCTGATCATTCTAACTGGCTTATATAACCATTTAGCCTCCTCATATATTAATAAACTTGCATCCAGGCATTATATATTCAGTTTATAAGGCTATTAGACTAATTAATCCTCTCTAGGACACTTTGATCAGATCAGATTTCTAAGACCACAAAACTGAGGGTCAGACCTTGGTAAGCTCACTAAGGCTATTCCACCTGATGTGATCTTTTGAATAACAGCAGCTGGGCTGCCCCAGGCAATAGCTCTTAACTTCACTGAATGTATTGGCATGAACCTCTTTCTTTAAAATATCTATAGAAGGAATAAATCAATTTTCACTCCATGTAGCACCTCACAAAAGCCACTTTCACATAAATTGTGCCACCTATAAATATGCTCAAGCCACCAAACAAAGTATAACAGTTTCCAAGCAACCCTCAACTTATACTTTTTATATAAAACAAAGTATGTAGTATAGGTATATAATATATGGAGCCAGAAGGCTAGAGTGAAAATCCCAGTTCCATAGTAGAATGTTCCACTCCATAATGAGTGTGTGACATAGGGCAAAATCATTTTGCTTAGTTTCCTCATCCATAGGTGAGGGTTGAGGTAAAAGGGGACACAATGATAGTAACTACTTCATAGGGTTAATCTGAGTATCACATGAATTTATTTTTATTTATTTATTTATTTTTTAGTTGAAGTCTCACTCTGTTGTCCAGACTGGAGTGCACTGGCACGCTCCTGGCCACCACATCCTCGACCTGCTGGGCTCCGGTGATCCTTCCGCCTCAGCCTTCCAAGTAGCTGGAACTTTAGGCATGCGCTACCACGCCTGGCTAATTTTTTGATTTACTGTAGAGACGAGATCTCACCAAGTTGCCCAGGCGGGTCTCAAACCCATGGCCTCAGGCAATTCACTCATCTCTGCCTCCCAAAGCACAAGATTACAGGCTGAGCCACCGAGCCCAGCCTGCATGAATTTATACATGTAAAATGCATGGAACATAGGAAGAAGTCAACAAATGTTTGCTATAATTGCTCTTTTTTTTTTCTTACTTGGAGTCTCACTCTGTCACCCAGGCTGGAGTACAGTGGCACACTCATGGCTGTCCCAGTGTCGACCTGCTGGGCCTCCTTCCACCTCAGCTTTCCAAGTAGGCAGAACTACAAATGCATACTACCATTTCCAGCTAATTTTTGATTTATTGTAGAGACGCGGTTTCACCAAGTTGTCCAGGCAGGTCTCAAACCCGCAGGCTCAGGCAATCCACTCACCTCAGCCTCCCAAAGTGCTGGGATTACAGGCTGTGCCACTGAGCTCAGTCAATCTTTATTCTTAATTGGAAAACTTAAACAGTGAATAGCCACAACTAACATAATACTGAATGGGAAAAAACTAAAGGTCTTTTTTCCTCTAAGGACTGCAACAAAACGAGGATGCCCACTCTCAACATTGTGATTCAACATAATAATGGAAATCCTCACCAGAGCAATTATGCAAGAGATGGAAATAAAGGGCATCCAAATTGGAAAGGAAGATATCAAATTAGCCTTGTTCACAGATGACATAATCTTATACTAGGAAAAATCTAAAGACTCCATCAAAAAACTGTTAGAGCTGATAAATGAGTTTAGTAAAGTTGCAGGACACAAAATCATCAACATACAAAAATCAGTCACATTTATATATGCCAACAGCAAACAATCCAAAAAAGAGATCAAGAAAACAATTTCATTTACAATAACTTCAAAAAATATACAATACCTAGGAATCAATCTATTTAAAAATCTATACAAGGAAAATTATAAGACTCTGATGAAAGAAATTGAAGAGGACACAAAAAAATTGAATGGTACCCCATTCTTATGGATTGGATGAAATCATATTTGCTAAAATTACAATACTACCCAATGCAACTTATAGATTCAATGCAATCCCTATCAAAACAGCAATGATATTCTTCACAGGAATACAAAAAAAAAAAATTCTAAAATTTATATGGAATCACAAAAGACCCTGAATTGTCAAAGGAATCCTGAGCAAAAAGAACAAAGTTAGAAGTATCATATTACCTGACTTCAACATTTACAACAGAGCATAGTAACAAAAACAGTTTAGTACTGGCACAAAAATCAACACATAGACCAGTGGAACAGAACAGAGAACCCAGGTATAAATCCATACATTTACAGCCAACTCATCTTTGACAAAGATGCCAAGCATATACAGTAAGGAAAAGACAGTCTCTTCAGCAAATGGTGCTGTGAAAACTGGATAACTACTATATGCCGAAGAATGAAACCAGACACCATCTCTCACCATACATAAAAATCAAATCAAAATGAAATAAAGACTTAAATCTAGACCTGAAACTTCAAAACTACTGGAAGAAAACACTGGTGAAATACTCTAGGATGTTAGTTTGGACAAATAATTTTTGTGTAAGACCTCAAAAGCACGCATAACCAAAGCAAAAATAGATAAACAGAATTACATCAAACTGAAAAACTTCTGCACAGTAAAGGAAATAATCAACAAAGTGAAGAGACAACACATAGAATGGAAGAAAATATTTGCAAACTATCCATCTGACAAGATATTAACAGCCAGAATACATAAGGAGCCCAAACAACTCCATAGCAAAAAAATAATAATAATCTGATTTTAAATTGGGCAAAAGATTGGAACACGCATTTCTCAAAAGGCATACAAATGGCCAACGTGTACACGAAAAAGATGCACAACATCACCAATCATCAGAGAAATGCACATCAAAACCACAATGAGGTATCATCTCACCTCAGTTAAAATGTCTCTTTTATCAAAAAGACAGGAATAAGGATGCTGACCAAGATGTAGAGAAAAAAATCTTAAGATGTATGTGGAACCACAAAAGACCCCAAATAATTAAAGTAATTCTGAGCAAAAAGAACATAGCTAGAGATATCACACTACCTGACTTCAAAACTTACTACAAAGCTATAGTAACCAAGACAGCTTAGTACTGGCATAAAACCAACACAAAGACCAATGGAACTGAATAGAGAACCAGAATTAACACACACTGTTAATTCTCTCATATGCTGTTGGTGGGAATGTTTATTCACATATCTACGGTGGAGATTTCAAAAAACCCACTATGAAGAACAGCATGGAGGTTCCTCAAAAATCTAAAAATAAAACTACCATATAATCCAGTACTTCCGCTACTGGGTATATACATACAAAAGAAAGGAAATCAACATACTGAAGGGATACCTGCACTCCTGTGTTTATTGTAGCACTATTCACAATAGCCAAAATATGTAATCAACCTAAGTGCCCATCAACAGATGAATGAATAAAGAAAATGTGGTATATATACACACAATGGAATATTATTCAGTCATAAAAAGAATGAAGTCCTATCATCTGCAGCAAAATGGGTAGAACTGGAAATTAAGTGAAATAAGCCAAGCAAAGACAAACAAATATTGCACATTCTCCCTCATATGTGGGAGCTAAGCAAGTGGCTCTCATGAAGATGGAGAATAGAATGGTGGTTACCAGAGGTTGGGAAGGGTAAGAGGGATAAGGGACAAAGGTGGACTGTACACTGAACTGTACACTTAAAAACAGTAAAGATGGTAAGTTTTATATGTATATTTTAATTTTAAAAAGTGTAAAAAATAGTGTATGGTGGCATTCTATGTAAATGTAAAAGGATCTGATAATAAAGATTCACTTTATATGCTAAATATGAAATAATACAAATTAATAATTCATCACAGTTTCAAAGCTGGCTGGCGAGTAATTTATATACTCTTAAGCTACTTCCACATGGCAATATCAAACTTTCCATTCTTTGCTGCCAGAAATAATCTTGAATTATGCACGTCTCCTACAAAATACTAGAGCTCTGTATAGAAATGTAAAGAAGAGAGAAATCATAGTGCCCCCACCCCCCACTACCCCTCAGTGCTGCCTCTCATATCCTGGTCTTCCTAGAGATTCCCTATGTCCTTGAAGTCCAGATACTCAATCTACACTTAATACCCATATAGGAAATGTCTCTGAACATTGTTCCAGGAAAACTTCTCTGAAAAAAACAGGGTCAATCAGCCTAGTTACTTTTTCATGTATGTACTCTTCTTAGGCCTGGAGTAATTGTAAGGTATCGCCAAGTTTCCCAGACTGGTCTTGAACCCTTGGGCTCAGGCAATCCCTTGCCCGTGCCTCCCAAAGTGCTGGGATTAGAGGCATGAGCCATTGCACATGGCTTATTTTTCACTTCTGTTCAGTTCATGCTAGTAAAAATTTGGTTCTCTCTTAGATCACAGGTACCTTTTCTAATATAACCACTCAATTCTTACCTTTTCCTCTTTCCCTAACTCGATGCAAAGAAATGAGGAACAGCCTTTTCCTTGCTACCACATACCATTTTCATATTATCATACTGTGCTATGGTCCACTTCTCATTGTTTGAAATCTCCATCTTATCCTACATTGCAGAGAACCATCCTCAACAATCCTACCTGATCATACTGTTCTTTAAATTTGTCCTCCCAACTTTCTCCCTAGTCTTAGTAAAGATAATACAGAGAGTTCATAATTCAATTTCTGACAGTGTTGACATATGAAGGGGGACCCAAAAGACACTGGAACTTATCTATTTATTTATTTAGTTTTTTTTTTTTAGTTGGAGTCTCACTCTGTCACCCAGACTGGAGTGCAGTGGCCGCTCCCAGCCACCACAGCCTCAACCTGCTGGGCTCTGGCGATCCTTCTGCCTCAGAGTTCCAAGTAGCTGGAACTACAGGCGCACGCTACCATGCCCGGCTAATTTTGGATTTATTGTAGAGATGAGGTCTCACCAAGTTGCCCAGGCAGGTCTCGAACCCGCAGGCTCAGGCAATCCACTCACCTCAGCCTCCCAAGGCATGGGATTACAGGCTGAGCCACCAAGCCTGGCTTGGAATTTATTTATTAAAAACTGTGTACTACACTCCAGCCTGGGCAAAAGAATGAGACTCCCACTCAAAAAAAAAAAATATGTATTTATTCCTACATGTTTAAACTTCAGTCCTTCAAAGTACTCTGTTTGATGCAATACACCTACTGAGATGCTTTTTCCACTGTTCAAAACAATTTTTGAACTTGTCAATTTTGATGCCTTTTTTGTTTCCGCCATTTTTTGTTTCACCTCTTCCATGGCAAAACGTTTCCCTTCAAGGGAGGGTGGGGCACGGGTGTCATGCCATATTTGGTTAAAGACTGCTGAACACTCAGCTTGGTTTGGGTAGGTATGCTCGTAAATCACCCATCATGAAATGGACAAATGCTTGAAAGAATCTCCAAAAAAATTTCTCTGAAACTGAATGAAGCCCTTCACTACAACACTAGCTGGTACACTGAGGCGGATGGGTTTCTAGAACACTTAGTGGGGGAAGCCTATACTACAAGGGTCTCACTCTCCAAAAAATAATTCCATTTTTTTTGGGGGGGTCCTTTCTCATATATGTACTTGAAGCGAATTACATGAACCAGAAAAGTTAAATATGTTAATAATAGTCACATGGGCAACAATGGGATAAGTTGAATAAAATATGTGATTATTTCTATGCTCCTAAAATAACTTGTTATTTCTTCATAGTACTCTTTTACTTATTTATTCTTTTGAGTTGGAGTCTTACTTATGCTCATGGCCACCCCAGCATTGACCTGCTGTGCTCAGGCAATCCTTATGCCTCAGCCTTCCAAGTAGCTGGAACTACAGGTATGCGCTACCTCACCTGGCTAATTTTTTGTATTTATTATGGAGACGAAGTCTCACCAAGTTGCCCAAGTTGGTCTTGAACCCACAGGTTCAGGCAATCCACTTGCTTTGGCCTCAGTCACTGAGTCCGGCCCATAGTACTCTTAAAGTTAAGTTCTGTAAGTTTACATATTCTATCATTAGAAATATATCATGTTAACTACTGCCTTAGACATAAAACATCATCTGCTTTCCAAAATAAACCATAGCATCAGAAGGTTAGAAGGCCTTATGATGGGTAAATAAGTGGGTACACAAGCTATTTTTAGCAAACGATCACTGCTTAGAAGGCCTTCTAAAAAAAAAAAAAGGATTCTACAATTTCCCAAGGTAAATAACTGCAATCACAAATATTCCTAACTTCAAAATCCTTGATTTTTTTAAATCTAAAATTTCCTGCTGTTCATCTCCTGAAGAGACTGGAAAAGGATAGGCACTGTCTTCGATATGACAGCATCTCATCTACTTGAAAAGCATCTCTGACATCACTGAGACTTCATTTTTCTAAGCTCAAGAATTTGGACTTTTCTCCAGAGTCCTGTTCTCCAAAACTTTCTTTAATTCTATTCATACTTAATTCTATTCATATTCTTTTTAAATCATAAAGGCCAGACTTAGATTTAACCAGTTTACAGCACTTTGTTGTTACTAATATTTTTAAATAAATAATTAACATAATTGAACATAATTCTATACATACAGGCGTCTCAAACATTAGAATTGAGACCTGTAAAATTAAAAATTACAGAATTTTCCATGTTGCAGAGACTACCTTTATTGTCTCTTAGTTAAACCAATGATCTAGAATTATAGTTAACAAATTATGGCTGCATATAGAGCCCCAAAACACTAAAAAGTATGAATGCATAATTACTCACTTGATCTGTCCTTGGATTAAAACTTTTCTTCTACATTACAGAGTAGAGAGGAAACTGGCTCTCTATGGCTCACCTTTATTTCTTCAGCTTTTATAGGAATTGTGGCTGCCATAAAGAAAAAATAAAAACAGAAAATATTTACATAACAATTTTAGTAATACGTGAAGAGAAGGAGAGTAGACTATGTTTACAAATCGCATATGAACTTTTATTTTACTTAGGAATGCCACAAAGAACTTTATAATAAGAAACAGAAGCCAGGTATGGTGGCTCACTCCTGTAATCCCAGCACTTGGGGAGGTGAAGGTGAGAGGATTGCCTGAGCTCAGAGGTTCAAGACTAGCCTGAGCAACATGGCGAGATCTCATCTCTACAATAAATCAAAAAATTAGCCAGGCATGGCAATGCATGCCTGTAGTTCTAGCCACTTGGAAGGCTGAGGTGAAAGGATCACCTGAGCCCAGCAAGTTGAGGCTGCAATGACCATGAGTGTGCCATTGCACTCCAGCCTGGATGACAGTGAGACTCTGACTCAAAAATAAAAAAATAAATAAGCAGAAGCTTCACTTTGTTGATATGTTTAATTTTTCCCCTTTCTCCAGCTTTTTTTTTTAAGTCCCAGGAAAACTACTTTTATTATTTCCAAATAAAAGGCTAGAAGTTGGGTTAAGAGGGAAATAGAATTTTATCAAAAGATTATTTGATTATTATTTCATACCATTCAGAGACTTTTAAAGAAGGGCAAGGAATTTTATTTCTCTTATTATGAAAGCTACTTTTATGTTATGTTCCCTCAAGAAAAAATTTGTATATACATTATAATAAAGGTAGAATACAGATTGTCGTTTTATTTACTTATTTTTTTTTTTGAGTTGGAGTCATTTTATTTACTTATTTTTTGAGTCTGCTATCCAGGCTGGAGTGCAGTGGCACACTCACGGCCACCCCAGCATTGACCTGCTGGGCTCCAGCGATCCTTTCACCTCAGCCTTCAAGTAACTGGAACTATAGGCGTGTGCTACCATGTCTGGCTAATTTTTGATTTTTATTGTAGAGACGAGGTCTCGCCAAGTTGCTCGGGCTCGTCTCAAACCTGCAGGCTCTGGCAATCCATTTGCCTTGGCCTCTCAAAGTGCTGGGGTTACAGGCTGAGCCACTGAGCTCGGCCCAGATTATCATTTTAATAAGGTGGTAGAAGGGGGAAAAGTTGCATATAATATGATCTATCTTCCACTTATATGGTTAGTTTTCCAAAGAGCTTTTACTTGATATGGCACTAATACAGATGATCAAGGCAATAGCTCAGAGCATCTTAATTATACAAAAGTGGCATAAATGAATAATATAAAATTTTATTCAAGCCAATTGTTAGAATGCAGCAATCAATTCTTTGGAAGTTTATGGTCTTCCTATAGTCTTCCAAATAATGAACATAAAAAGCTTAAGAGTAGCACATTTTTACAACTACAAAACAAAAAAAATGTATCCACTTCAAATTTGATTACGCTGGTTCTTAATTTTTCTGGTTCACTATTAGTCTGTTAGATAAGTGAAAAGCCAAATTTTCTTCTTTACATAAAAATAGTTATGTAACCATAAAAACTTAGAGCCCCTCCCAAAGTTTAGAAAACTTAAAGACGGAACTTAAGATCAATCCTAAGTCAGAGACATTCACTTTATTGCCTTACTCAAAGTTAGAGTGAATTAGAGGTGGAATCCAAATGCTTTTCCCACTACTTAATGATTCCTCAAACTTATTTAGGCACCACGATATGCACGTATACCGGACAATGAGGCACCATGGTTGAACGTAAATTCTCTATACTGTATCAGACTGCTCAGGTTTGAATCTTGGTTCCTCTACTTACGAGCTATGTGATCCTAAGCAAGCTACTTCATCCCTCTATGTATCAGTTTCTTCATCTATAAAATAAGCTTGATAATAACTATACCTTCCCAGTGGGATTGCCATGAAAAACTAATATATTTAAAGTATACAGAATGGTGACTGACACATAGCAAGTATTCAGCAGATGTCAGCAATTATTAGGAGTCTATCAATAAACACAGATATGTACTTGCTAGGTTTTAAAAACAGTTTAATTAAAATAGAATTGGAATACTGGATCAGTTTTGTGTTTTCAAATACATGTATATATAAAATCACTGATATTCCATTTTGGCACACAAACTGTGTAGCCAAAGGAAGGGTTCCTGATGAATTACATGCAGAATTCCAAATATTAAACACATAATAAAACTCACTTAAAAACTGAATACCATTCACATGGTGGTCATCTGGGCCCAGCAATGTACTCAGAATATCTGATGCCCAGAGGGATCATTTTTTTATATTCCTTCCTCTATGTGATAAAATTTTTCAGTAATGATCATGAAACAAAGCAATAATGCCAGGAAAGAAACAGCAAAAAAATTTTTATTTTATTCCACTTATAATAAAATAAGTATTGTAGTTTAAAAAAAAATGTAATGGAGTTAATGCTTTTGGAAAAAGAAAAAAACGTATGCCTACATAGTCTGCAGTAATAAATAACAGTATATCTCCTATTTTCTTGATTTGTTCTTTAGTTTTGAAGCAAATATTAACAATTTCATATTTATAGGTATTATTTAAATTCAATTATTCAAAAAGATAATTTCATGAACTAAAATTTGTACTTGCCAACAAAAAACATTACACTTCAAAAATTGCACTGTTTTAATCTTAAATTTTACACACAAAAACTCTAAGTGAGGCCAGGCATGGTGGCTCAAGCCCATAATCCCAGCAATTTGGGAGGCCAAGGTGAGAGAATTGCCTGGACCCATGGGTTCGAGACCAGCCTAGACAGCTTGGTAAGACCTCATCTCTACAATAAATCAAAAAATTAGCTAGGCATGGTGGTGTGTGCCTGTAATTCCAGCTACTTGGAAGGCTGAGGTAGAAGGATCACCTGAGCCTAGCAGGTTGAGACCGTGGTGGCCATGAGCGTGGCTCTGCACTCCAGCCTGGGCAACAGAGTGAGACTCCAACTCCAAAAAAAAAAACAACAACAACAAAAATCTAAGTAGTCACACAGAATGACAACACTAAAGTAATCAAGTTATTTCTTCATCCTTACAATCATTGTTTACTAAGAATCTACTATTGGCTGGGTATGTTGGCACATGTCTGTCATTCTAATGCTTTGAAGGAGCTGAGGCATGAGGACTGCATGAAGCAAAGTTGAAGTCAAGCTTGGGTAACACAGTGAGATTCCATCCCCACCAAAAAATTTTTTAATCAGCCAGGTGTGGTGGTGTGTACCTATAGTCTCAACCACTCAGGAGATTGAGGTTGGGAGGATCCCTTGAGCCTAGGAGTTTGAGGTTACAATGAGTTATGACCATGCCACTGCACTCCAGCCTGGGTGACAAAGTAAGACCATCTCAAAAGCAACAACATACACACAAACCCTACTGTATAATTGCAGGGATATGCACCAACTGGCTGTAGACATGAACTGTGCCAAAGTCTTGAATTATCCTGAACTTTTATGAATTTACTTGAAAATATACACAATAGCTGAGTCCATGTTTACTGAAGGCCAATTGTACAAGTGGGAGGTCTCTAAATAAATTCCATGTGGAATATGTTTATTAAAGAATCAATAATTAAAATGTGCTAACTTGAAGTTCACATATATATGGTAATACTAAAACCTAACAGAAACTACAGAAATGTTTAGAACCTAGACTCACAAAAGATTTTTCATGGAAGACGATTGTATCATTGTTTAGAATTATTGGTACATAAAAATTACTGACAATAAAAAGCAAAGAGGGGCCATTGCTTTGTTAAATTCTGGTGTGGTCATGTGTTCTTTGAGCTATGGTCACTGCCATGTTTCCTAAGATTTGGCTCCTTCTCCTACCTTGGAGAGGTGAATCTCCTCTCTCTCTCTTTCTCTCGCTCTAATTTACTTTCTAGCTATTGCTTTGCCAAGCTATGGTCTGACCATGTGGCTCCTTGAGCTATGGTCGCCATGTTTCCTAGCTTTGGCCCCCTCTACCATGGGGATGTGAATCTCCTCTCTCCCTAATTTACTTTATAAATAAAATATATTTTCTAATCTGAAAAAAAAGCAAAGAGGGGTTTATGAGAACTATTGTCTGTATCCAAGGCAACTTGCTCTTATTGCCCCACTCTTGGTATGCCACTACTCAAACTAAAATCTGCCCTTAAAATGCTAGCCCTGAAGAAGGGCTTGCTGTGCTAAGTGTATGTCATCTACTTATGAGAAAAACAATTTTTTTAAAAGAGAAGTGGTCAAGCTCTGTCACCCAGGTTGGAGTACAATGGCGTGATTATAGCTCACTGCAGACTTGAACTCCTGGGCTGGAGCAATCCTCCTGCCTCAGTTTCCCAAGTAGCTAAAACTTTCACAATTAATGTTTACTGAGACTACTGGGTGTATAGTATTTTGCTTTGTGTTGTATCTACACGAATGTTGCTAGTTACAAGTCAATCATATTTAGTCATTAGAGTCATCCTGGCAGGATTTTTCTTTAAAAAAAAAAAAAACTTCTTTAGCAGTTATTGTGTGTAGTTAAGTTTAAAATAAGTATCACACAAAGTCACATATGAGGGAGACCCAAAAAATCCAGAACTTATTTACTAAAAATTGTGTATTCTTACATGTTTAAACTTCAGTCACCTTCAAAATACTCTCCACTTGATGCAATACACCCATCGAGATGCCTTTTCCACTGCTCAAAACAGTTTTGAACTCATCAATGTTGATGACTTTTAGTGCTTCTGCCTTTTTTTGTTTCACCTCTTCCACATCCAGTTTTTTCATCCAGGGAAACAAACAAACAACAAAGTCAATCAGAGAGAGATCAGGTGAATAAAAGAAAGGGTAGGGAATGGAGATTTGGCCCAAAACTACTGAACCCTCAGTGCAGCATGGGCAGGTGTGTTGTCATGGTGGAAGAACCAGTCACCTATTTGCCACCAAAAAAGGTCACTAATGCTGAATGCAGCCTCTTACAACAACGCTGGGTGGTGTACTGATGCCGATGGGCTCTTAGAACACTTACCTAGCAGGGGAAGCCTGTACTATAAGAGGTTCGCCCTCCAAAAGGTAATTCCAGGTTTTTGGGGGTCCCCCTTGTATATTCTATTTTTCTTTTTTTGGAATTGGAGTCTCACTGTCACCTAGGCTGGAGTGCAGTGGCACGCTCATGGCCACCACAGCCTTGACCTGCTGGCCTCAGCCTTCCAAGCAGCTGGAACTACAAGAGTATACTACCACGCCCCATTAATTTTTTTATTTATTGTAGAGATGAGGTCTTGCCAAGTTGCCCAGGCTGGTCTCGAACTCCTGAGCTCAGGCAATTCTCTTGCCTCGGCCTCTCAAAGAGCTGGGATTACTGGCTTGAGCCACCACACCCGGTCTGTTCTATTTTTCAAACTTTCAGTAACTCAGATTGGCTTTCTCTCTCTACTTTTCAATAAGTGAAGATGTATTAAAGATCAACATTTAGAAGCACTTTTGAAACATTAACATTTACACAAACATTAACAATTAAGGACTTTGGATATTGTTCAAATTTTCAAAAACTCATTTGGCATCAGTTTCATATATCCAATTTTTTAAAACAGCTACTCAAGGGAACAGAAATTTTAACTCTGATATCAATCTTTTTCAGACAGCCACAGGATCAACATAATCTCCAATCTGCCCTCCCATAATCCTGAAGTTACATACATGTGCAAATTTTGTGTTTCTGTGAGCCTGGTACACTTGAAAAGCAGTCTTTTTAACTAAAAGAAAATCTGACTTACCTCAAAAAGCATCTTGATATGGGACATTGTGCCAACAACAGCCAGATTAGAAACAGGTGTATCTGGCAAGAAAGTGACACACAAGACTTAAACCCACAGTCCCACTCCTGCTTTGCAGTTCCTGAAATTTCCTGTTGCTACTCCTATTCCTTCACCCATAAAATTCCTTCTCATTAGTCACCTGCAGTAAACGGAAGTAGCGCCTGTACTATTTATAGCTCCAGGATTCCCAGCCTCTCCTATCAATAATAATCACCTGGGGCAGTTAAAAATAAAAATCACAAGTCGATCCCCCGGAATTAGATATCAAGCGGTTTGAGGTGTGGCCCAGAATGTGATTTTTTTTCTTCTTTGCTAATCAGCTGAATTTGACTCAGCATCTGACTTTAAACAAGAGTTCCCCAGTGAGTGTTATAGGCCAGGCAAGTTTAAGAATGATGCTCCAAACGAAAGCGGGATCTGTGGCAGATCTCTACCATTCCTCCAGATTGATCAACTCCTCTGGATGTTGGCCCTTAGGATATGTGAAAACAAAAGCCAAGTTTGGAGACTGCAGAATGGCATCTTGTCTACACATGATTTAAGTTTTCAGTGCCCTGAAGAATGTACCCAAGGAGATTTTAGTTTGGGGAGGTGTTGTGAAGTAGGATACCACCAGGGGGCAGTATAGAGTTGACAAATTATACCTGTTTAGGGATTTTTGGCATCACGCTACGACATAAAATGGTTGCACCTACAATTTCCATGAACTCATATTACGTCCCCCTCCAAAAGCAGCACACTTAAAATACAGGTACAAGCATGTAATTTTCAAATAGATTTTCTTTCTCTAGATGGCATTTATAGGTAGCCATTGCAGAAAAAATTTCCCTTGAATAAGCATGCCCCTGAATTTAAAAAAAAATGTATCAGAACACAAAGATTCCAGGTAAACTAAAGTGGTCTTCCAATTTCTCTTTCTGCAAGTTTCAAAATACTTGTTGTTAGAACTCTAATAGCTCATTAGCATGATACTAGATGTTTTCCAATGGTTTTGATCAAATCTCGAGTTCTACTAAGTGGGGTAAAAATGGAGTAGCTAACAACTTGAGCAAGCAACGCCAAGGCTTTTTTTTTTTTTTTTTTAGTTGGAGTCTCACTCTGTCACCCAGGCTGGAGTGCAGTGGCATGCTCACGGCCCTGCAGTCTCGACCTGCTGGGTTCAGGCAAACCTTCCGCCTCAGCTGGAACCAGAGGAGTGCGCCACCACGTCTGGCGAATTTACTTATTTATTGTAGAGACGAGGGCTCCCTATTTTGCCTAAGCTAGTCTTGAACCCCCGAGCTCAGGCAATCCTCTCGCCTCTGCCACCGGGCCCAGCACCAAGACTTTTTCTAAATTATGTGTGTGTAGCTGAAATGTCATCACCACCTGTTGGAAACTACACGGCCCTTCCATGCATCCTCCATTAACTTTTCTTAACCCATCCCCCCTTTGTCCTTTCCTGTCCACACTTCCTTTCAGAAATGTAAAAGAAAAAGCACCGGCAACCCAGGTAGCTTTTTCAAGTCTTACCTCCAAGGGCTTTTCTTCTCTGAAATTCCATCATTAGAGTTGAGAGTCGAGTAAGAAATTCTGAAAGGCAAGAGAGGCCTTGAAAAACTTACTTTTCTCTCCAGCTTGCCAAAATTAGATACTCTCTATCTAGATATTCCTGTGTCTAAGAAAAGTATAACTCAAGATCCTGGGGCAATTTCATGGGGTGGTTTTGAAGTCTTTCAACTCTACAACTTCCATCATTTAACTAGAAAAGCTGGGGTGGGAGAAGAAGGCAAGAAAAACAAAAGACACTCCTTGGAGGCCAACTGGACCCAGCAACATAAAAACATATTATATTAGAGTGGGAAATCGAGGCTGTCTGCAGAGCTAAAAGCCACCCTGGACTTAGTGTCCTAGAAATGAGGATTTCCAATCTCTTAAAGTATTTTAACATAAAAATAACATAAAAGTGACTACATAGGAAAATGCCTATTTTTTATTTTAGCAAGAATTGTTAGAGAGGTCAGATAACAATAAGCTACTATGACTCCAGAAACTGCTTAAATGACTCTACTCACAGCAACACCTGCAGACGTAAGAATTACACACATATGTGTGAGGACTTTTTTTTAACCTTCAGGGAATATTTGTGGGTGCATCCAGATTGCTCAGTGACTCCACTTACCCTACCCCTCCTGCTAACTAGGAACCATGGCCCTAAAACATTCTCAACCCAGGCGATATCACCTCCAAGGGGCAAAATCTCTTTTTATGCATAAACTACAAATACACGTGCAGTAAGTACATAAGCAGATATACAGTATATCTATAATGTTGAAATTTCATGGGGAAGGGAAGTTGGGGGAAAATGTGTTAAAAATTAAGAGTGCCATAATGGCCTCTTAAGTGACTCATGCCTGTAATCCCAGCACTTTGGGAGGCTGAAGCAGGAGGATCGCTTGAGACCAGGAGTTCAAGACCAGACTGGCAACACAGCGAGATTCCCTTTTCCACAAATTAGCTGGGCTTGGTGGTGCGTGCCTGTAGTCCCAGCCACTCGGAAAGCTGGGGAGAGAGGATCGCTTGAGTCCTGGAGTTCAAGGCTGCAGTGAGCCATGATCGCACGATTACACTTCAGCCTGGGAAACACAGTTAGACAGTCTCAAAAAAAAAAAAAATCGGATAATGAAAGAAACAAAAAGGTTGAGCAACGCTATCCTACAAGGGTCCCGAGCTAAGGCTATCAAACGCACTGACAGGTGTTCTTTTCCCCAGTCGACTGAGAGTCAAGGGTCTCCGACTGGGCTCTGACCAAGGCAAGAAAGAGTTTCCCGCTCAGTGGCCTCCAAACGCAGCGGGCACTGCGTGCCGCTCGCCCCGGCACACGGCGCCCTGCGCGGATGGAACCGAACCGGGAAAAGCCCTGGAAGCTGCACCAAAGCGTCGGAGGGGCCCCGTTCCCGGCTGTATGAAGCCCCCGGGCGGGGCTCTCCGCCTCCTGGAGGGGCCCCTCGGCCCCCGCACTTGTTGCTTCC
>NW_007098594.1:257138-258747 GCF_000164805.1 Carlito syrichta | reverse complement strand
GGGGCTGGGGGGTGGGAGGCGGTCAGGGTTTGCAGGGTGCGTGTCCGGGAGGGCTGGGATCTTGCCGCTGACCTTCATCCCCCTGGCTGGGGGAGCCAGACGAGGAGGATGCGTGGGGCAGCCCGGGGCTTCAGCTCCAGCCTGGGGACCTGCTTCTTGTCACATGCTTCTTATTTATTTTTGCAAACTGCCCTGGTTCGGGTCCAGCTGCAGATGCCTTACCTCCCATTCTTTGCCTCCGTGTGCCATCTTGCATTTATTAATAAAACATGCAAGCTTGGGGGGGGGTTGTTGCTGGGGGAATCCCATTGCAGTATGGCAAGCGGGAGCCTATTTTCGGTTTTCAGACGTGGTATAGAGGTGGAAATCCCACACCCTAGGGATTTGTGGCTTGTTTGGTCGTGACCACTTCTTAGTGGGCTTCCCCCGTTTGTCGGGAGCTGCCGTAGTGGCAGGATGGGTTGTCTGGAAAGGATGGTGGGTTTTCACCGTCAGGCCAGAATCCCGTTCAGGGGACAGGTGCAGCCTACGGCAGACAGTTCCCTGCTTGCTAACTTGCCAGGGAGGCTTAAACCTAGAAAATTGTCTCCCTTGATTGCCGAGAGAAGGCCTTATACAGAATCCCTGAGACTTGCATACTCAAACTCATTAAGGTTTTGCATCTGAACATAACTAAAGCCAGCCACCTGTTGGAAGTCAGACCCTAGAAACCCCCCCCAATCTAGCCCACCCATCAGTTTCATAGTCACGAATACTGAGATAGTGATATGCCGATGTAGGTTCCTTCTATACTCGTTAATGCTGCTTGGCTTTCCTTTTAAAATAAAACCTACCTATGATTGATGTCCCATATGTTAGAGATTGAAATTATGTGGTTTGCTTATATCCCATACACCTGTACCATCATATCCTAAAGACTGAATTTCTCTTCATTGTATGTGTTACCTACTTCACTGGCTTTTCACCTTGCTTTGAGCAACAGTCAAAAAAGTGAGGTGTATATAACTGCCTACCTCCTCCCTACCCCCAAAATATTGTGGTGAAAAGAACAGTGAGAACTAGAAGCATAGAATGAAAATGGCTATCACAAGATGTTGGTATACGACAGCTGGACTGTAATTGCTTCTAAAATATAGTTAGAGTGTCACATCTAATCACAAGGACACATTTTCTAAATGCCCATATGTGCCAGGTACTGAGTGCATTCTATGTGTGCATGATCTCATTTAATACAACAAACCTTTTATCTCCAGATTGGAGATGAAGAAGCTAAGACTTACAAAGGTTAACTAATTTGCCCAAGGTCACACAGTCAGGGACAGGGTAAGGATGCAAACTCAAGTTCATGGAAATACTGGAGGTGAAGGGACCTTAGGGGGCAGCCTTTAACCCGGGAGCTGCTGCTGCTTCATGTATCTTTTCATTAAGATCAAGCTTATGCATGAGCACACTGGCTTGGGTCTGATTTTCCATTTCATAGATTCCACACGAACTTTGTGGCTTTCCAATAAGAAAAGCTGTTGTAGCCAGGCTCGGTGGCTCAGCCTGTAATCCCGTGCCTTTGGGAGGCTGAGGTGAGTGGATTGCCTGAGCCCGCGGGTTCGAGGCC
>NW_007098594.1:253520-257118 GCF_000164805.1 Carlito syrichta | reverse complement strand
AGGCTGCGGTGGCCGGGAGCGGCCACTGCACTCCAGTCTGGGCAACCGAATGAGACTCCAACTCAAAAAAAAAAAAAAAAAAAGCTGTTGTTTCAGAATGGGTCCGTGTGGAATTTTTTGAGGTGGCAGTGAGCCTATGAAAAGGGGGGTCCAAGACGTGCTTCCATTTAACTCTCCCACACAAGCAGTTCCAAAAGTTGCTTCACTCCAGATTTAAACCTTTAAAATGTAGATGCATCAGGTAGAATGAATCACTCCTATTTTCCGTAATGGTATTCCACCCCACCCTCCTTGCTGCCATGTGCACTATCCTCTGGTCTCACGGCCAGTCATCCGAGTAACCTTGTCTATCGTGCTTGCATGTGAGAACCTTAATCGGGTGAAGGGATTCATACCAGCCATGGACCATAATCCAGTCTCTACAATTGAAGAAATTATTCATTCGAAGTTCTTGGAATCTCTGCATTCAGCTAATGATGTGTAGTTAATCAATTTTTTTTGCAAGTGCATTATTGTAATGCAGATATTGGATTGTGTTAAACATTCCTAGCAGTTCTCATGGACCTAGAATTGCTATAGTTGCATCAATGGAAAATTCACCCGATGGGGCTACTGGCTTTTATATTCAGGTCACATAGCTGAGATAGTGGTAAGAAAGGTATAGGTGAATATAAGGAATTATTGGAAAAGTATATCCCATGCAAATCACAGCTTTTAATTATAAACTGATGAATATTATTAAGTAGAAAATACATGACTGTCTCTTGTAAATTCTATCAGCATTGCTTTCTTCCTTGGACAGTATGACTGGTTTTAGAGAACTATGATGTTACCTTTTTCATATACTGTGTCCTGTTGAAGCAAAGCAATTTGTATAGCATTCTTGCATCTTGGAAAACACTCAGTTTTGGAAGAGCACATTCCCCGGTGCTTATGGAAAATGCTGAGCTGGGATCTTTCTACCTTGGGGATTTCCAGTCTATGATCAGATAAACTCAAGATGAGTCCTGATGTTACTGGGGAAGAAACAGAAAACAAAGAAAGGTGTTGCTTGATTTCTGGGGAGAAAGTGGGTTTTCCTATGGCGAGCATCACTGTCTTCTTTACTTGGGAATCTCATAATTGAAGAGTTTGAGAAATGGACAAATTGTTTTCCATTCAAGGAGGATGTCACTTAATGCAGAGATGAGTACCCTTTTTGGTGCAAAGACCAATTCAGGGAATGTAAAACTGTTCTGGACTATATATTTTTTTTCTTGAAACATATCATTTAAACTGGGAAAAGCCATATGGGCATGCATGGATGCTTAAGCATTATTTTTTTGTTCCCCTCACCAGGGGTTTTTTGGGGGGGGGTGTGTGGAGGAGGACTAAAAGTTTTCCAAGCTATGTAACTCACATGTCTTGTGGTGACTGATTATAATGCACATTTTAATACATCGTTGACTAAGACACTGGGAAATGAGATATTTGTCTTTCCTTGACTGACCTTGTAAGCTACTTACTTGTGAAATATGATTTTTCTTATAGCATTCCTTATTTTAGTATTCTTTAAAATGAACATTTTTTTTTTAGTGTCAACAATCTTGAATCAAAAGAAGTTCACAGTCAGCTTACTTTGATTTTCAGCTGTCTCTTTCTCTCTCCTTGGCAGCCATAGTCAGGGTTTCGTTTTATTCAGAAAATGGTTCACTTTCCATCTTCTTTCAAACAGAACCAATCGGAATTCACAAAAACTGACTGAGCACACCTATCCCAGGGCCTTTTCCTATGGTCCAGGTCTCGTGTGAGAACGTTAAAATTCTCTTCGACCCTTTCTCCCACCCCCTCTTTGACTCAGTTTCCCCTCAGAAAAGATGTAAGAGTTCTAAAGTTGGATCACACCAGGCCAGTTTTGGGTATGGGGTGAGATGGAGGCTACTCAGTATTGATACAGGGCAAGACCAGGAGAGCAATTCTCCTGCATCAACACTAGCTTATATTGTGATTTCTGCTTGCAAATGTAATATGTGCTCATTGTAAAATGTTCAATCATTCCAGAAATATAGAGATTTTAAGCTCAGTGACCAAAATTCTACCTTTCACCAAGGACTACTGTTAACTATTTGATGTGCATTCCTTCAGATTTTTGAATACAGAAATTAAAATATTCCTGTTTGCCAATAATATTACACAAAGATACATACTGTTTTGCATCTTTTTTTCCCCTTCACCCTTGGTAATAATATTTTCTGGTCCTCTTGGAGGCCTTGAATGGCATATTCCTAGACACCACAATGGGAGCTAGATAAGAGGAGACCTGTAACCGGGGGAGAGGAAGGGGACTAATGTTTGTTGGGTAGGAACCCATCATGTCCTGTGTTATGGGATAGGCAGTTTTGCGTTCTGTATCCCTTTGCAGTAACCCTTGGTGGTCAACTGTTTACAGATGAGGAGTGGGGAGCCCGAGGTACATGACATAAGGAGCTGAGCTGAGATTTGAGCCCAGGTTAGTATAGCTCACACTCAGGGCCCTTTCCCTTTTGCCACTCTGAGCGCAGGCTGAAGCCCTCTCTGCCCCATAGTTCCCTGGCCTCCCCTCCTATTTGCTCCATCCACTGACCTGCTTGCTGTTTCCCCTGCCGCAGGGCCTAAGCACTAGTGGTCCCTGCTCCTGGAATGCTCTTCCTTCAGATATCTTCATGCTTGTTCCCTTGCCCCCTTTAGGCTTTTCTCAAAGTCAAAGCACTCCTTTAAAACCACTCCCATTCCCACAGACATTCCTATCTCTCCTCCCTGTCTTGCTTTTACTCCCTGTCTTGCTAGAACCCCCTAGCACACTATACTAATTCGTGGTTCGGTTTATTGTCCATTTCCCTCCGTGGAATGAATGCTCTAGAGGATGGGGTTTCTGTGTATTTTGTTCACTCCCCCAACCCTGGTGCTTTGGAAAAAGAACAGACAGGTCGCCTTGGCGTCCTTGACTCTTTCCAGCTTCTCACACAAGTCTCGTTTGTGTTTGCCCTTACTGTTCCCTGTAGCAAGCAGGGAAACCTCTAAAATGCAAAGACTTTGGGGAACAGCAAGAAAAGTGGAGAAGAATCAGTACAGATCTGTCTTACACCTGAGCTGGTGCTGGGGCGAGAGGACCCTCCTAGGTAGAATCAACCCCTGTGAAGATGGAAAGGAAGTCTCCTGAGGGTTGGGTGTGGGACGAGGCAGCAAAAGGTACATGAGGGGATGGGCTGGGATGGAGAAGAGGCTTGTGTGGGTTCACGTCTGTCTGGAGTGCATAATGTTTTTGAAGACTTCCAAAGCAGGACACTCTAGACTCCTTCAACCAACCACCAACTTTCTCAGTGGGCTGAGTCACCCAGGCTGGAGTGCAGTGGTATAATCACAGCTACCTCTGGGCTCAGCTAGGTGATCCTTCCGCCTCAGCCTTCCAAGTAGCTGGACTTCCAAGTAGCCACCATGCCCAGCTAATTTTTTGATGTATTGTGGAGACAGATCTCACCAAGTTGCCCAGGATGGTTTCAAACCCCTGGGCTCAGGCGGTCCTCTCACCTCCATCTCCCAAAGTGCTGGGATGACAGGCATGAGCCACTGCACCTGTCCT
>NW_007098594.1:250493-253500 GCF_000164805.1 Carlito syrichta | reverse complement strand
CTGTCCTTTTTTTTTTTTTTTTTTGAGTCAGGATCTTGCTCCATCATCCAGGCTGGAGTGCAGTGTTATAATCATGGGTCACTGTAGCCTTGAACTCTTGGGCTCAAGGGATTCTCAGAAATCTAGAGGGTATTTCTCTGCCTCCTAAGTAGCTGGGGCTACAGACACATGCCACCATGCCTAGCTAAGTTGTTTTGTTTTAAGAAACAGAGCCTTGCTATTTTGCCCAGGGTTGTCTCAAACTCTCAGAGTTAAGTGATCCTCCTGCCTCGACCTCCCAAACTACTGGGATTACAGGCATGAGCCACTGGGCCTGGCCACTACTTTTTTTTTTGAGTCAGAGTCTGTCACCCATGCTAGAGTGCAGTGGGACGCTCACAGACACGCAGCCTTGACCTGTTGGGCACAGGCAATCCTTCCATCTCAGCCTTCCAAGTAGCTGGAACTACAGGTGTGTGCCACCATGCCTGGCTCATTTTTTGATTTATTGTAGAGATGAGGTCTCGTCAAGTTGCCCAGGCTGGTCTCAGACCCTTGGACTCAGGCAATCCTCTTGTCTCAGCATCCCAAAGTGCTGTGATTACAGTCGTGGGCCACTGCACCCAGTAACCACTACAATTTTTTTTTGAGTTGGAGTCTCACTACATTTTTTAAATTTTATTTATTTATTTATTTATTTATTTATTGAGTTGGAGTCTCACTCTGTCGCCCAGACTGGAGTACAGTGGCCGCTCCCGGTCACCGCAGCCTTGACCTGCTGGGCTCCGGCGATCTTTCCACCTCAGCCTTCCGAGTAGCCGGAATGATAGGCGCGCGCTACCACACCCAGCTAATTTTTTTTGATTTATTGTAGAGATGAGGTCTCGCCTGCCCAGGTGGGTCTCGAACCCGCGGGCTCAGGCAATCCACTCACCTCAGCCTCCCAAAGGCGCGGGATTACAGGCTGAGCCACCGAGCCCGGCTCTCACTACATTTTTTTAAAAAATATTAATTACCTGTTGGTGCCATCCCTGTTTAAGCTGGAGTCTGAGAGTTCACTGCTTAAGCACTTACCCTGGGTGTCTGAGAATCATCACAGCCTGAGGTTCCTTTGGCCCAAGTGGTACAAAACTCTTATACATATGTCTTTCATAATCTATTGCTTGCTGTAGTTCTTGGGCCACAACAAAACCATAGGCACCTTGGGGACTGATTCAACCTTAGAACACTTTACAATAGACAACACCGGTATGCTGAACGGAGTTCATGGTTATAGGAAGAAGCTTTGGAGAAACTCCTTCTCACCCTCTCCTCTTCCTGGGTGGCTCTAATTGCTGCCCTAGGCAGTCTGAATTATCCGCTAGGAGAGGATTTCCCCATCAAAAAATACAGCCTCCCTAAAACTGCTTTTGATTTGTAATAGAAACTACTCAGTAGCGAGGACAGAGGCGGATAACTCCAGTTCCCACAGCTCATTAAGATAAGGAATTTTAATAAGTATTTTTGCCCTTTGCAGCCCAGGGTTTTGGAAGTCCAGGCAGCTGTTGTGTGGATTTCGGTGTTAAGCCATAATGCATGCAGTGCTTCAGCTACTCTCCCTGACTCAAAACAAGTCTGAAGCCTGTTATTTCGTCTATGGTGCCCTCACACTGTCCCACCCTAGTTTTAGAATTGCCATTATGTCCAATCAATACATTGTGTAAGGTCCAATAACCTCCACCCCCTATACTGGTTTCATTTGAAAACCTTTGCTTGCACCAAGCACAGACTGCATCCTACCTGAATTTGATACAGTGTTTAAAAAAAAACAATTTCTATGACACTTGCTAATTCTCCTTTAACCATGATTGCTAACATTTGTTAGTTTTGCCCATCAAAACAAAAAAGAACATGGTGAAACATATTGCAGTTCTCAAGTAAAGAAAACGTTCCATTGTTTTGGAACACAGTCTCAAAAGAAAAGCTTGGAAATGTCTCTCCCATCTCTCCCTGTCTTTTCACTGTCAGTTTCTACCCAGAACTCTATATGCCAACACTCCCTACTCCTGATGCCCTACAAGGAGCTCCTATCCCCACCTCTCTACTGAAACATAACTCTTAAAGGTCACTGGTGATTGTCTAATCACAAATTCAACAGCCATTTCTCAGATTTCATTCCTGATGGCTCAGCAGCATCTGACCCTGTTGACTTCCTCTACTCCTTGAAACGCTCCCCGTTGGCAGCTCCTTCCTAGCAGTGTCTGTTGCTATCTGGCCTCTCCTCTCCTCTAATCCTTCCTGTCCTATCAAGAGGCAGGCTGATGGAGTGGTTGAAAGGGTGGGCTCGTCCCATGATGTGTGAGTCCTGGCTCTAGTGCTTGCTAACTTTGTCACCTTGGGTAAATTATTGTTTAACCCCCTTGTGCCTCGGTTTCCTCACCAGTAAAATGGGGAGAAGTGTAGCTACATCATAGGGTTGTCAGGAAGAGGATTAAATGAGTGTGCCTAGCAAACAGTAAGCACTCAATAAATGTCACCTTTTATCTTTATCACTTCCTGTTTGGATACCTTCAGAGGCTCCTTTTTATCTTCAGGATAAGACACTAACTCTTCCCTCTGGCATTCAGGACCTCTAAGAGCTCCCGTTTAGTTTACTTACTGACCCTGACCCCTCCCAATGTGTGTCCACTTCTGAGCCTTCATCCTTGTGGTCCCTGCTCAACCACCCTTGCCCCTTTCTACTCTGCCCCTCCTTCCCTGACCAGAGGAAGGAAAGAGTACTGAGGGCTGGCCTTGCCCAGGTGGCACCAAGCACAGCCTGCACTGTGACATAAGACAGCCTCCCTTGGGCATGGAGCCTATCTCTCTCAGACAGAGTATAAATTACTTAAGGACACCAGCTGTGATTTATACTTTTAAAAAATATCTTCCTCAGCATTTAGCACTATACTTTACACATAGTGGGAATTTAACTCATGTCTTTTTTTTTTTTTTTTTTAGTTGGAGTCTCACTCGGTCACCCAGACTGGAATGCAGTGGCCACTCCGGG
>NW_007098594.1:234069-250288 GCF_000164805.1 Carlito syrichta | reverse complement strand
CACTCACCTTGGCCTCCCAAAGCGCGGGATTACAGGCTGAGCCACTGAGCCCGGCCTAACTCATGTCTTTCAACTGCCAAAACATTATAGTTTTACTTGGTCCTTCCAAAATCCTTCTCCTCCTAAATTGAGACCAGTATTGATCAGTCTTAGAACCCATATAAGCTTTCTATGAAAACTGAGTCAACACACCACAGGAAGAGTTAACCACTTAAGAACCTTTTTGAAATATAGGAGGGATATATAGAAATAATTAATGCCAGGCATGGTGGCTCAAGTCTGCAATCGCAGCACTTTGGGAGGCCGAGGTAAGAGCATTGCCTGAGCCTTTGGGTTCGAGACTAACCCGGGCAACTTGGCGAGACCTCATCTCTACAATAAAGTTTTTTTAAAAATTGGCCAGGCATGGTAGTGCATGCCTGTAGGTCCAGCTACTTGGAGGGCTGAGGCAGAAGGATCACCTGAGTCCAGCACGTCGACTCTGGGGTGGCCGTGAGCATGCCACTGCACTCCAGCCTGGGTGACAGAGTGAGACTCCAACTCAAAAGAAAAAAAAATGGAAGCACAGGGAATAATTTGATGGTTTTTAAAAAGTAGCTTGAAGCCAGACATCATGGCTGGTTCCTGTAGTCCCGGCTTCTCAGGAGGCTGAGGTGGGAGGATCACTTGAGCCCAGGAGTTCGAGGCTGCAGTGAGTGAGCTATGATCAGCCCATTGCACTCCAGTTCAGAGACAGAGCAGGACCCTGTCTCTAAAAAAATAAAAAATAAAATACCTTGAAATCCTACTAACCTATGAAGCTGTTAGAATTTTTTTTTTAAGTGTTTGGAACTTTTTTGTCTTCAAACTATTTTCAGAGTAAATTGAGCTCTGAGGGTGTGAGTAGCAAATCTGTCAACCCTTCAGACCTTGTCACAGGCCTGCTTCTGGGCCGCTATGTTCCAGTCCTGCTTTCTTTCTCCTTACTACTTAGATGAAGAGGATGTTGCAGTTGAATGAAAATCAAAGGAGGGGCTGCCTAATTTTTTATTTTTCTTCCAGTGATGGAGAAGCCTTCTTAAAAAAAAAAAAAATTAGCCAGGCCTGGTGGCTCACTCCTATAATCCCAGCACTTTGGGTGGCTGAGACAAGAGGATTGCCTGAGCCCACAGATTTGAGACCAGCCTGGGCAACATGGTGAGATCTCATCTCTATAATAAATCAAAAAATTAGCTGAACGTGGTGGCATGCACCTGTGGTTCCAGCTACTTGGAAGACTGAGATGGAAAGATCACCTGAGCCCAGCAGGTCGAGGCTGCAGTGGCTGTGAGCGTGCCACTGCACTCTAGCCTAAGCAACAGAGTAAGACTCCAACTCAAAAAAAAAAAAAAAAAATTAATCCCATTACTGGCGTTCTGGGTTGGCATGGCAAAGACAGCCTACATTTCCATCAGCAACTGCTGTGTGTGTGACTGAGGCCATGAAGAGTCCTAGGGTTGTGTTGCTAATATATCACCTTCCCGTTTCTGATCCTGGAAGCCGTTAAGGAGCATGGTCTTTGCATTTTGAGATTCTGTAGTAGAGTTTCTCAACCTTAGCACTATTGACATCTGGGACCAGGTCATTCTTTGTTTTGAGGACTGTCCTGTACATTATAGGGTGTTTAGCAGCATTCATGGCCCACCACATACCTACATGTCTCCCTCCAGTTGTGACAACCAAAAATGTCTCAAAAATTACCAGATGTCTCCTGGGGTGCAAAATCACCTTCAGTTCTGAACCACTGTTCTATGGGATCAATGCAGAAAACTCAGCATTTTTCTAGTTTGTAGAATACACAGCTTGGATAGTTTGGGCCAAGTGACAATGAAGATTACAATATATGTGAAAAGTAATTTGGAGTTTGAAATTACATAGGTAGGAAAATTTTAGTGTCTATAAGCAGTCATAGATTATATCATAAATAAGGAGGTGTAAACAAAGTAGTTACAGAAATTCAGACCATCTTATTCCTAAAAGTCTCAGATCTGGATGCAACAACACATTCTGTGAATGTTACAATCCTTGGGATTTTTATTTTGGCATTGTATTTAAGTACTCAAAATACTTTTAGGCTTTTAATAATAAGTATATTAAACCAAAAATAATTACTATTCCTGGAGAAATTTTAGTTGATTGTGATTGGAGAAAATTACATTTGACCTGCAGTGGGCCAGCCCTCCCCACCCAACGCTGCTTCTGACCACAGAGCTGCTCTAAGACAGCACTTCCAGGTGTTTCGGGGTAAAGTAGGAATGACAAGGTACTTGTGCCTTGGTGAAAGGCCACAATTGCTTGGTAATCTTCATGGCTGTTAGAAAATTTAGCTAAAGACTTGTGATTTAAAACCCACCTCCAATTGATAGTCACCATTATGTTCTTTCTAAATGCAGTAGCAGAAATTGCATGCCATACCCAAAGGCTGAAAGTGGCATTTAAATGCATGTTCTGCAAAACCTTTTGACTCCAACCTTGGGAGATACCTGCTTTGGCCGTTTCGTTTGGCTTGTTAATTGCCCCAGGGAAGGAAAAGTGTTTGCACAGAAGATCCCCAAAATGCTCCCTACCAATAATCTAGAAATGAGCCATGTGCAGTTTCTTGAATCAAGGAGGCAGGGTAGACTGACTAATTCCATAGACAGTTATGAGCAACTTTAGTGTTCCTGACTTAGGAAGAACTCCAAAGACCATGTCCAGTGCTATGAACTGAATTGTGTTACCTCACAAATGTGTATGTTGAAGCTCTAACACTCAATGTAACTATCTGCAGATAGAGTCTCTTGGAGGGAATTAAGGTTAAATAAAATCTTAAGAGTGGGGTCCTAATCTGATAGTACTGTGCCCTTATAAGAAAAGATCTCTCTTTCTTAAAATCTCTTTCTCTCTCAAAATCTTTTGCATGTGCATGCACACTCACCCTTCTTCTCCCCTTCTCTTATTTCCTCCCTCTATCTCTCCCTCTTGTATCCACATGAGGGAGAAGATGGCTGTCTGCAAGCCATGAAGAGAGCCCTTACCAGAACTTGACCATTTTGGTATCCTGATCTAGGACTTACAGCCTCCAGAACTGTGAGAGACTAAATTTCTATTGTTTAAGCCACTCAATATATGGCATTTTGCTATGGCAGCCTGAGCTAACTAATATACCCAGCATCTTCATTGTACAGATGGGGAAACTCAGAGAGGTAGACAACTTGCCAGAGGTCAAGCACCTAGTTAGTGGCAAAACTGAAAGGTAGAACCTATGCTTCCTGACTCCAAGTCCAATGTACCTTCACCTTTCCACACTTTCTTGAGTCATATAACGTTCTTATTATCTCTGAAACCTATGGCATATCACTTCTCTGAGCATCAGGGTTTGTATAACTTGCCCTATTTATCTCAGGATTGTTGTGAGGATCAGTGGCATAGTACAAAAAAGGTAGTTGAAGTTTCTAAACTATCAAATTATTTTATAAATATATCATACTCAACTCAAGTTTGGCCTACTTATCAGGAATCTATCTGCCTCTGACAAGTCTAGTAAGTAGGGAGCCCTGTGAGGTAGCACTAGGCTAAATGGTCTCAGTGGGGAAGGTTGGCCACTGGCTTTAGGAAGTCAGAAGACACAGAAGGCAGAAGGAGGTAGGGGACCTGGATCAGTGATGTACCATTTTAAGCAAGATGATTACTTTTCTTTTTGTTGAGTTGTTAAAGCAGGAGGTGTTGTAAATTTGCATGATAAGAAGAATGTTCCTCTTATAAGGATAGAATATCAGGGCTGGAGGAGATCTTGAGAACTTATGGTACTAACCAGAGTCTCTGGTGGTAAGCAACAGAAACCTACCCTGATGTACTTAAACAGTTACAACAGTCATTAACTACAAATGTAAATATTATTCTCAACTCAACTTTTATTGAGTTTATTGAAAAAGTACATCAGGAAGGAATATGTTTGTCAGATAGTAAGAAAATCTGAAAGAAAGTGGCTAAAATAGGTAGATAACTTATTTTCGTTGTGTAGTAAGTCTAGAAGTAGCAGTCCAGGGCTTGTCCTGCTTCTCAGGGATGTCATCAGAGGCTGAGGTTCTATTTAGCATTTTGTTCATGGTCATGGATGGCTGCTTCACCTCCAGGCATTTCATCAGTGTTCCAGTTAGGAAGAAGGAGGAAGGATGAAGGTGAAGTATGAATGCCTTTTCCTGTCCAGGTTTTGCTTTCATATTAGGGGAGGGATTTGTTTTATTAATCAGTACCACATGACTACTTCTGAATGCCAAGGAATCTAGGAATTCAAGTATTTTGTTTTCTGGCCTCTAGAGTAGCGGCAGACAAGAAAAATGGGATCTTGACCAAAGAACATGGCATTTCTGTGGAATCATGAGGATTTAGAGAACCAGCTCAGAAAATAAGGGGGTGGGCAAGGCATAGCTAGAGAGCCCTGGGCAGACCATCCAGGCAACATTCACTGTAGTACTCCTGGACTTCTCATTTCTACCTCACCTATACTTTTGCTTTCTTTTATTTTTTATTTTATTTATTTATTTATTTATTTATTTTGAGTTGGAGTCTCACTCTGTCGCCCAGACTGGAGTGCAGTGGCCCCTCCCGGCCACCACAGCCTCGACCTGCTGGGCTCCAGCGATCCTTCCGCCTCAGCCTTCCGAGTAGCCGGAATTACAGGCGCGCGCTACCATGCCCGGCTCATTTACTTTTGCTTTCTTATTAAGGATTCAAAGTCCTTAGCCGAGCCCAGGTCACACATCCATGCTATAGCTGCATGAAGGGTTAGGGGGAGAGACTATATGCCTCCTTCCCCTTAGGCTTCTATAATGGGGGAGAAGGGACCTTGCCAGACACCTATCTTGGGATTCCTCCAAATTGGAAGGACACTCCAATGCCAGGCAGCCAAAAATGACAAATATTTACCATCCCCATCCCCCTATTCTACAGATGGGGAGCCTGGGGCCCCAAAAGAGGTTAGTGCTCATTCAGTGCCACACAGTAGACCAATGGCAGAGCCAGGATACTGTCGTATCCTGACACACCCAGTCTGGTCCCAGGGAAGCAAAGCAGCTGCCCTCAGAGTCTTTTTTCCTCAGGATCCTTCATATTCCATAGGGTGAGGGAGTACGTTTTTGGAGGCAGCTCCTCCTTTTTCCCAGCAGTTCTTGGGTACATCCCTTTCTCCCCAGGAATTTCCCAGCAGCTACTCCCTCTCTGTATACTTCCAAGGCTTTCCAAAAGTAAGAAGTACCTCCTTCCTGCAAATAATATTCAGGATTCCTGTAATGGGATGGTGAGTGGGTTATTCTGTGAAGATGCTAGGTGGTAAATATTCCACCTTCTGAAGAGAAACAGCTAGGCCCAACCCCTCAAAAATTATGAAAAGGTAAGTGAACTGTTCTGACCAGGATTCCCCACCTACAACCTGTTGTGAAGAAGAGGATAGACATTCAAGGAGGGTTGAGTCATTGTGCAGAGTGTGAGGGAGAGTATGATGACTTCGCCCTGCTTCTCCCAATGGGGCAGGGAGAGGGTTGTTTCCTCCTAGCCAAGGGAGAAGGCTCTAGGAACAACCCCTTCAGTTTGGTGCCCCTGAGGCAGACCCTGTGGAGATTCCCATAAGGCCTCTTGAGAAACAATAGGGGTATCCCACGGAGCAGTCTGCATTTGGAGACTTGCAACCCAGAGAATGCTGTCAGCCAAGGGAGATCTACAGTCAAGTGAGATTTTTCCCCCTCCGCTCCACTCTTTGCCCTCCCCACACACACCTCAGGCCTACCACGGACTCTGAAAAGCAAGAAGCAGTAGGGGACAAGGAGGAGGAAAGAGCAGGCTGCTTCTCCTTCCCCACCGCAAGATCTCCAGCTGTGGTCAGTCTAAGCCAGCATGAAAGGAGAAGCTTTGAACTGGGTGTGAGGTTGAAGACGTGATTTAGACCAGACGAATTTTTTTTTTTTTTTTTTTGAATTGGAGTCTTACTCTGTCACCCAGGCTGGAGTGTGGTGGCACAATTACGGCTCACCACAGTCTCGACCCGCTGGGTTCAGGCGATCCTTCTGTCTCAGTCTTCCAAGTAGCTGAAACTACAGGTGTCTACCACCACACCTGGCTAATTTTTTTATTTATTGTAGAGATGAAGTCTTGCCAAATTGCTCAGGCTAGTCTCGAACACCTGGACTCAGGCAGTCCTCTTGCCTCTGTCTCTCAAAGTGCTGGGATTATAAGCATGAGTCACTGCGCCCTGCTGAAATTTGTTTAACACCTGAAAATTAGCTTTACTTGAGGTGATTCTTGAAACTATGAGTAACCAGAAAGTGATGGACCTTGTCAAAGTTGTCATCAAGGGCCAGGGAAGGAGCCAGTGGGGTCAGTTTTAAAGACAACGATTGGAGAGAAATAAAGGTAAAAATAAATAAAAGTAATCACATTCAAACTGTTACTCATTACTCTCCTTTTCCAAAATTGACATCCTAAATTTTGAAAGGAAGCTTTGGACTAAAGCATCAGAATTTCCAGAGTCTAGTTCAGCTCTTCAACAAACTAGGAGTGTAACTTTGGATAAGTCACTTCACTTTTCTGGTTGCTGACATCTTCTCCTGTCCAATGATGGAACTGAGCTTTATGATTTAGGTATCCCAGAATAATTCCTTTACTTCACTACATTGTGCAGTACCTTAAAACAGCAGGACAAAATAATTCACACAGTGAGCTAGCTTTACAAATTGTACTTTGGTCATATTTGTTGGAAGAGTCAAACATAGCTGAATGGCATCTAGCAGAAGAAAACCTTAGTATATCTGAAACCCTTAATTTTACACTGTAGGCAGCTTTGCAGCTTGCTCTGTGTCAAAAGACACCACATTATCAATTGACACATTGTAGAGATATTCAGAATTTTGCAGCAGCCTGTTCATCTGTGGCCGGGGTCAGATAGTTAACATCCACATTTTCAACTGAGTCTGCATTTGAAAACCTGAAAACCCCTGTATTTAGATTAAAGGTCTCTTATCTGGTTCCTGTGGAGATGAGTCCATTGAAATTGACCACAAGCCGGGCTCAGTGGCTCAGCCTGTAATCCTGCACCTTTGGGAGGCTGAGGTGAGTGGATTGCCTGAGCCTGCGGGTTCGAGACCCGCCTGGGCAACTTGGCGAGACCCCATCTCTACAATAAATCAAAAATCAGCCGGGCGTGGTAGCGCGCGCCTGTAGTTCTGGCTACTTGGAAGGCTGAGGCGGAAGGATCGCCAGAGCCCAGCAGGTCGAGGCTGTGGTGGCCGGGAGCGGCCACTGCACTCCAGTCTGGGCGACAGAGTGAGACTTCAACTTAAAAAAAAGAAATTGATCACACTCAATAGGAAGTTTGAGAACTATAGCTGGTGATACATGTTTTACTTCCTCATTTTGTTTGTAGCCAAATACTTCGGTCACACTGGATGTAACTTTTATACACAGCCTTTTTTGTGTGTTTTATTATATAAGTAAGATGTAAAAATCACACATATATTACATTTACCTAATACATAAATTAGAAATACTGGTTTACAATAAGAAAAAAATCATCTATAAGCCAGGTGCAGTGGCTAACACCTGTAATCCCAGCACTTTGGGAGGCTGAGGCAAGAGGATTGCCTGAGTCCAGGGGTTTGAGACCAGCCTGGGCAACTTGGCGAGACCTTGTGTCTACAATAAATAAAAAAATTAGCTGGGCACGGTGGCATGCACCTGCAGTCCCGGCTACTTGGGTGGCTGAGGTGGAAGGATCACCTGAGCCTGGCAGAAGAGGCTGCAGTAGCCGTGAGCATCCCACTGCACTCCATCCTGGGCAACAGAGTGAGACTCTGACTTGGACGGAGGGAAGGAAGGAAGGAAAGAAGGAAGGAAGGAAGGAAAATCCTACCATCTGTAGATAATTATTATTCACGTTTTGTGCCTGTCCTTTCAGACTTGTTATGCATATATACTTACCTGTATATGAATGATTTTTTCTTTTTTATAATGACTTTTAATTGTGGTGAAACACATAAAATTTACCACTCTCACCATTTTTAAGTGTATATTTCAGTGATATTAAAGTGCATTCACTTTGTCATGCAACCATTACAGTCATCCACATCCAGAATTATTTCATTTTGCAAAACTGAAACTGGTACTCATTAAACACAAAAACTCTACTCTTTTAAAGCTTTGCACTCCTCACCACTTTATGTTATTAATGTCTCAAATGACATTTTAATGTAATATTATATTTTATAGCATGTTTTAACATATTATATATTCAGTTTAATAACTTGTTAAGAGGCCCATGGAATGCAAATACTGAGATGAAGGAGATAGAAAGTAAAACTGGAAAGAGAGATTTTAGGACCCTGTAGACCATGGTGAGAATTTGAATTTCATAAAAATCTATTAGGACACCTTTGGCATATAGAGGGCAGAAGGGTGACATGACTGACCAAGTTTGTTTCAGAAGGGTCATTTGGATGCTACATGGAGAGAGACTGCAGGAGGTAGGAGAGAGCAGGAAGGCACTCAGGGCTATTTCAGTAACCCAGGTGAGAGGTAAGGTGGTGTGGACCAGGGTGCTGTCAGTGGAAGTGGGGGCAAACGGTTGGATTCTGGCTATATTTTGAAAGTAAAGCTGATAGGATTTGCTGATGGATTGGATGTGGAGTAGGAGAAAGAGAAGTCAAGATTAACTTCAGGGTTTTTGGCTTGAACAACTAGAAGGATGAAATTGCCATTTACTCAGGTGAAGATGGAGGAGGAATAGATTTCAAGTGGGGGTAAATAAAGAGTTTTGTTTCAATCATGTTATGTTTTACAGTTTATGAGATAGCTAATTGAAGATGTCAAGTATGTAGTTGGATATGCAAGTCTGGAGTTCAGGGAAGATGATGAGGCTTGAGACAGAAATTTTAGAGAAATTTTAGTGTATGTGAATGACATTTTGAGCCATGAGACTAAATAAGCTTACCTAGGCACCAGAAGAAAGTATAGCTGGAGATGAGAAGAAGTCTGAGTAATGAGCCCTGGGTCAGGTCAACATTTAAAGGTCAAGGGAAGAGGAGGAAACTAGAAGGAAAATTCAATGAAGAGGAAAACCAGGTAGTGTGGTCTTCTGAAAGCTGAGTGAATAACGTGTTTCAAGAAGGAGGCATGAGTGATCAGTTGGGTCTAATATGACTAAGAGGTTGAGTGTCATATTTGGCAACATGAAGGTCATGACTTGTGTTTAAGATGAAGCTTCAGACATCAGGGTTTATGTCTACTTGATGATACAACTCACTGGGGATTCCTGAATCAGGCAATTCTCCTTCATTTCATTGCTTCATTAATTCGACTGACATTTACAAATAGTCAAGTACTTTCTATGTGCTGCATACTCTTCTAGGAACAGGGTGACCAGGATGAATCACATCACAGCCCTTGCCCTTAAAACACATTAGGAGTTCAAGACTTAGGTATATAGGAATGTCAGATCAGAGTGTCATGAGTCTTAGGATTCTTTTCTTGTATATTCACATGCATTTTAAAATTGGGGCTATGTTTTAGCTATATAGATTCTTCACCCAATCCTATCAGTAAGAAGGCAGCTCTTTGAGACTTCTAACTTTCCTTCCTGAAGATCTCTGCCTTTTTTCTTGGTAGCAAATCACCTCTCCTGTTTCTTGACTATCTTACCAGTTACATAAAAAATCTTTATCTTCTTGCTGAATGTTAAACATCTCATCCTCCAGGATGCAGTCCTCTAATTTTCTAAATCACTTGACCCAAAATGAATACTCTTTCTTGTCTTGGACCCTCCAAGCAAATGTGTGCTTTCTTCCTGCCTAAGAATAAAGAACAGTCTTGTTTTGGTGTGGTCTTTGGTCTGTGCTTTAACAATCATGAGTTCCCTTTATGTTATCAACCAACAATTATTTAAGATTTCAATAATATACTGTGTTATATGCATCAAGTCTGATTTGAGAAAGAAAATCCCACTCAGGAAGAGTTTGCCAATTCCCAGGCAGAAATGGTATCCATAGAGAGGGCGAGAAGACCTCAAAGAAGGGCAAAATCATGAGAAGGTGTGGAGGGTACAGAAGTATCATAGAGGGTTCCTGGGAAGGTAGAACATAAGGTGGGCCTCAGAAGGGAGAATGGATTTGAACAGGTAGGGCAAAAGATAATCATGAAAGATATTCGATATCATATTTAAAGATGATGCTGATTTTGATTTCAATTTCTACTGACAGGCTAGCCTGAAGAGCGGGATTCATTGTCAGGAGTAATTCACACACATGAATCCCAATTGCGTGTTGAGGGGCCTACGGTATAAACGTTCTGAATTACCCTGTAGAAGATGTTGACAGTGCATAGTGGTGCTGAAGTACCTTAGAATTTGGAAATAAGATTGCCTTAATTTATCTGTGTATTTTTATTCATGTGTGAAACACTGAAGACATATCAGGACAGATAAGGTCCCATTCCTTAAAAATCCACAAATGGCGGTGTGGTAAAGCACACAAGATACATCAAATTCCTGAAATCTGTGAATATTTGGAAAGAGGATCTTTGCTGATGTGATTAAGGACCTTGAAATTGAGATAATTTTGGATTTTCAGATGGGCCATAAATACCATTACAAGTGTCCTTATAGGAGAAAGGCAGAGGAAGATTAGACACAGAAGAGGAGGAGGCGGCAATGTGGTCATAGACACAGTGATTGAAATGATACATCCACAGGCAAGGAATGCCTGGTGCCACCAGAAGCTGGAAGAAGCAGGGCGTGGATTCTCCCCCAAGGTCTTCAGAGGGAGCCCAGCCCTGCTGACAGCTTGATTTTGGACCTCTGTCCTCCACAACTGTGAAATAATAAGTTTCTGTTGTTTTAAGCCAACACGTTTTTGGTGATTTGTTATAGCAGCCACAGGAAATTCATACCAATGATATTGTTCTTACGGGAACAAATTGCAAATGTGGATTTAAAATAACCCAATACTTTAGTCAAGGTGAACTTCTTTGTAATTTTAGGAAGACAAGTCTGCAACATAATTGTAATTTAGTATCAGTTAGTTAACCTGTTTAGAGAAAAACTATGTGGGTGGAAGTGGGATGGTTGACCCGAGAATATAGAGAAGAGAGCTACAAATTTGCAGCAGGTTGCAAACTGTCAGGTCTGAGCTTTGTGGTGCTGGGGACAAAAGCTTTGTTGTGGTATGGGAGGGTCACTGGGCTTCTCCGTGGCCTGGAAGAAGTCCCCCAAGGTGCCCCGCTCTGATTCCATGCAATTTACAGTCACTGATCAGCTTCCAGGGTTCTAACTCTGTGCATTTTGGATACTGGAAGAAAAGCTTTCTCTCTTTCTCACCCACATACAGATGAATATATTTGCAGCCTGATTTCTGTTTCTTGTTAAGTTTGATTAGCATGACTTAGCTCATTAGTCATGCTAAATTGGACTTAACCTTGAGACTGGCAAAACTGGACGCCACACCCTGGCACTTAGTAAATTTGCCAAGCTAAATCCATACAATGAAACTTTTTGAAACAACCTTTGGGTCATCCAGATACTATCTTAATATCACCATTGATCCCTCTGTGCTAGCTATCTCAGGGGACTTCACCCTTCTCCCGCAATTCAAAATCTGGGAAATATCTTTATTTGGCAGTTTTTTCTTGGCACATATTTAATGGGCTTGAACTGAGGAACTGCTAGGAGCTGGGAGTTCCTTAATGTACCCCATGAGGAAGAACAACTTTAGCTCCTGTATTAGTTTTCTGTGACTGCTTTAACAGTGTACTACCACATATTGAGTGGCTTAAAACAACAGAAATTTATTCTTTCACAGATCTGGAAGATAGAAGTCCAAAATCAAGGTGTCTGCTGGGCCACACTGCCTCCACAGGGTCTGAGAGAAAATTCTTTCTTGTCTTTTTCATCAAAGCCAAGCCTTCCTTGGCTTATGGCAGCATAAAAGTCAGTTTTTGCCTCTGTCTTCACATGGCCCTCTCCTCTATGTCTTCTCTTCTTTCTCTCTCTCTCTCTTTTTTTTTGAGTTGGAGTCTCACACTGTCGCCAAGGCTGGAGTGCAGTGGCACACTCACAGCCACCCCAGTGTTGACCTGCTGGGCTCTGGTGATCCTTTCACCTCAGCCTTCCAAGTAGCTGGAACTATAGGTGCATGCTACCATGCCCGACTAATTTTTTGATTTATTGTAGAGACGAAGTCTCACCAAGTTGCCCAGCTGGTCTCGAATCTGCAGGCTCAGGCAATCCACTCGCCTTGGCCTCCCAAAGTGCTGGGATTACAGGCTGAGCCACCAAGCCTGGCCTCTCTTCTGTTTCTCATAAGGACACTTGTAGGATTCAGGGCCCACCCTAATCTAGTATGACTTCATCTTAACCAATTACTTCTCTATTTATGCTATTTCTAAATAAGGTCATAGTCTGAGGCTCAGGGAAAATGTGAATTTGGGAGACGGAGACACAGTTCAATCCACTACAGGTCCTAAGTGATGCTAAAGCTCAAGTGAATCTTGGATTATGCTAAATAAATATGAGGTCAACTACAGCACAGACTAAATAGTCCTCAGTTTGAAAGAGTTAATAAGATAGCATAAAGAATTTTGGCTCACTTATAAGTGGATCCTGAACATTTACCATAATACCATAAGAAAGGAACTGGCAGCAGTAGAATACTGCCGGGGGACAGGAGGCAGGGGGAAGAGACACAACATCAATAAGGATACCTGATCTCAAACCAGGTGAAGTGGGGACCAAGGAGAGGCCCAAACTTTACCTGTACAATGACCACTTGTATACCTAATCCTGAATTGTATCCTACATCTTTAAAATTAAAAGAATAAAATAAAATAAAAGAAGTTTGGCAATAGGTCATTGCTTTGTTAAACTCTGATATATCCACTTGGATCTTTGAGCTATGGCCGCCATGTTTCCTAGCTTTGGTCCCCTCCTCTTCCTTGAAAAGGTGAAACTACTCTCTCTCTCTCTCTAATTTACTTTCTAAATAAACTATATTTTCCAATCTAAAAAAAAAAAATAAGTTTGGCAATGATTGAGAGGCCATGATATCTGTGTCAGCCGTGACACACAATGATGTTTCCTTTTAAGATCCCTAAAGGGACCGGGCTCGGTGGCTCAGCCTGTAATCCCAGCACTTTGGGAGGCCGAGATGAGAGGATTTTCTGAGCCTGCAGGTTCAAGACCTGCCCGGGGAACTTGGTGAGACCTCATCTCTACAATAAATCAAAAATTAGCCGGGCATGGTAGCGTGCGCCTGTAGTTCCAGCTACTTGGAAGGCTGAGACGGAAGGATCGCTGGAGCCCAGCAGGTCGAGGTTGCGGTGGCCAGGAGTGTGCCACTGCCCTCCAACCTGGGTGACAGAGTAAGACTCCAACTCCAAAAAAAAAAAAAATTCCCTAAAGGTACCATTTCAAACTGGGAACCAACTACCTGCCCATTGAACTCTCCTGCCCTCCTCGAATTGAGATTACTCTGGCAGTACTGTTCTCTACAGATGGAGCTAGTTCTCATATCACCTGCTGTGTTTTGCTGGTGTGGCCACCTGTCTCCTGGCCCAGGGCCTTCACAGCCTTGTAGCTCTCCATGGACACTCTGGGGATTATTCCAAAAGTTGCTTTCTCTACGGGATAGGTTTTTCTTCTAAAGGTCTGCCTCACCCATATTCACTCTGGTTACCACCCAGATTATTGCCATCTTGGCATTTGTGCAATGAGCAGGAAGGTCCAGGGGAAGGTCACTGGAAGGCAGGTCTCTTATGTCACTCTTTTGCCATGCCACTGACAATGAACAAGTCATTGACCTATCTTTAGTTGACTTAACCTGTGATGCACTCCAGTGTTGCTTTCTTTTTTATCCTGCCATTTTTAATAAGAGGATAATGTGTTCTGTGTACCTTCTACATTTCCAAACTGCCTTCTTATTTCTCATTTTGCTCATAGGAGACTCTGGGAGTCATATTATGGAAATTAAACCCACTCTATAGGCAAAAACTGTCTCTACCACCTTGCACTGTGCCTAGGCTCACTAGAGATGATGTTCCGATCATACTGAAGCAAAACATCTAAAAACCAGTAAGAAGGGAACCAAATGACCAAGCTGCCAAGTTGCCCTGGATCCTTACAATGAAGTCAGAGGGACTTGGTCCCAATTTCAGGTCATACACTCACTGACAGTGTAGCCTTGGACAGGATTTTTAACCTCCTTAAACCTGAGTATCCATATCTGTAAATTGGAGCTAAACCATATACTTTGACATTATTGTGAAAATTTAGTGAGATGGTGAATATATGTGAAAGCTTCTAACACTGTCAGTTGCATGGTCACCACTGTGTAAATCTGCCCACCATGATCATGGGCACAGTCTGTGGGATGAGTGAGAAGGAGCGGCAGCATCACGTGGATTTAGGAAAGTGCCCCTGCCCCCTGAACCACATCGTGTCATAACACCTCTCCCAGCGCTGTTTTTTTTTTTTTCTTCTAACACTCTTCTCCATTTTCTCACCGTTTTCTCTCACCTTGAAGGGAGAGTCATTCTTCCTTTTCAAAACTAATGATCTTTGTATTCTTTATTCCATCTCTTCTTACCTATGTCAGAACTATGTTTACATGTTTCATCTCTTCATCCTCCATTTGCTGTATTCTCTCAATAAACTCAAGTGATGCCTTTGGTCGGGCATGCCTGGAATCCCAGCACTTTGGGAGTCCAGGAGGTCAAGGCTGCAGTGAGCCATGATCACGCCTCAGCACTCCAGCCTGGGTGATAGAGCAAGACCCTGTCTCTAAAAAAAAAAAAAAAAAAAAAGTTGTATGCCTTTGTTTATCTCCCATCCAAGTACTAACCAGGTCCAACCCTGCCTAACTTCCAAGATCAGACAAGATCAGGCGCGTTCAGGGTGGTATGGCCTAGACTATGCCTTTGTTTAAAAGCACTCCTCCCACAACCCTGCAATCCACTCAAAATACATATAGTCCCTTCTTCCTTTAGCTGTCAAACTTCTTGAACATTTCTAAAATTTATTAATTCCACAAATATGTGTTATGCATGACCATTTGCTAGGTGCAATACAAGCAATGGGGAACCATCAGGGTTATTGACAGAGTTTTAACAATAACTGCAAACAAAGTATATGGTTTGAGCCTCAATTCACAGATGTGGACACTGAGGTTCAGGTCAAGAATCTGAACTACCAGGTCTCTTGCTCCTTGGTCTCAGGCAAGGTGGTGACCTAAACCTTAGCAACTTTTGGCCTGGCCCTTCCTTGCCTGACTCTCTTCCCTCACATGAGTCTCATCAGTCTATCTTCTCCAGGCTTAGCAGCTTCATTTCAGTTTCTTGAACAGTTCTGTGTTCACTCCCACCATAGGGAGGGAACACACTTGACCTGATTAGTTCCCGTGTCTCCTTCAGATCAAAATTCAAGCATCATTTCCTGAAAAACCTCCCCTGCCCTCACCCCCACCCCAGTTAGGCCAGATTATTCATTTACAAGCTGGTAGTCTCATCACTCCTTTTTTTCAAGACATTTAACTCAGTTTCTCATTCTCCATTTATGAGTGTAATTACTGGACTGTCTTTTCCACTCTACCCTAAGCTCTAAGGGAGCACAGACTGTGAGTGTTTTAACATTCTGTGCACATCTCCTCACACAGTGTCTGTCTGGTGGTGGGCCATCCTCAGACAGTAGGGAAAAAAAGAATGTATTATAATGCTTTGAGTATTATGATGGAGTTAGGCCCTGTATGTTATGGGAGCACAGAATTGCCGCAATTAACTTACAAGGGTGGGAGGTGCAATGTGAAATAATCAGCAAATACCTCTGAAAAGATGAGTAGGCATCAGCTATGCAGATAAGGAAGAAATGGCATTCTGCAGAGGGAAGGGCTTATACATAGATGTGAAAGGACTTCCTGAGTTAAGGAAACTGAGTGAGATTGGCATGATTAGAGTAAAGGGAGCATGTGGAGAAATAGCAAGAGATGAGGCTAGATGTTGGGACACAGATCATAGTTGACCTTGTCTATTTCATGGAATTTGGATATTTCTGGGAAGAGGTAGAGATGAATTATAAGTAGGGAAATAACGTGATTAGATTTGCATTAGAAAAAGTTTTTTTTTCTTTTGAGTTGGAGTCTCACTGTGTCGCCCAGACTGGAGTGCAGTGGCTGCTCCCGGCCACCGCAGCCTC
>NW_007098594.1:212805-234049 GCF_000164805.1 Carlito syrichta | reverse complement strand
AGCCTCCCAAAGCGCGGGATTACAGGCTGAGCCACCAAGCTCGGCTGAAAAAGATTTTTTTGGGCAATTGAAACTTTTGTGCATGGCTGGTGGTGGTATAAAAACATTTTGGAAAGCTGTTTGGTTGTTTCTTATAAAATTAAACATATACATATCCTGCAAACTGGCCATCCTACTCTGAGGTATTTACTTAAAATAATTAAAAACATATGTCCAAAAAAAAGCTCACTAGAAAGGTTTACAACAACTTTTTTAGAAGAACCAAACTGAAAATAACTCAGTTTTCTATCAACAGGTGAATGGAAAAACAAATAGTGGTATATCCATATACTTGGATACTATTCAGCAATGTGAAGGTGCAAACTACTGATACACACAATAACCTAGATGAGTCTCACAGACATGTTGAGCTAAAGAATCCAGACACAAAATAATCCTTTTCGTATGACCCTATTTACATGCAGTTCAAGAACAGGCAAAACTAATCTATGGTGATGGAAATCAGCACAGCAGTTGCCTCTGGGTGTCTGCACTGCAAAGAGTCACAAGGGAACTTTTTGGGGTGATAGAAATGTTTTATATCTTTTTTTTTTTTTTGAGTCAGAGTCTCACTCTGTCGCCCAGACTGGGGTGTGGTGGCTGCTCCCGGCCACCACAGCCTCGACCTGCTGGGCTCCAGCGATCCTTCCACCTCAGCCTTCCAAGTAGCCAGAATTACAGGCATGCGCTACCACGCCTGGCTGATTTTTTGATTTATTGTAGAGATGAGGTCTCGCCAAGTTGCCCAGGCGGGTCTCGAACCTGCAGGCTCAGGCAATCCACTCACCTCAGCCTCCCAAAGGCGTGGGATTACAGGCTGAGCCACCGAGCCCAGCTTGTTTTATATCCTGATTGTGTTTGTGGTTCTGTTCAAATCCATCAAGCTGTACACTTATAGTGTGTTTTGTTATATATAAATTATGCATTTTTGTTTAAATACTAGAGAAAATAGACTTTTTTTGAGTCAGAGTCTCACTCTGTCACCCAGGTTGGAGTGTAGTGGCACACTCACAGCCATTGCAGCTTCAACCTGCTGGGTTCAGGCAATACTTCCACTTCAGTCTTCCAAGTAGCTGGAACTACAGGTGTGCGCCACCATACCTGGCTAATTTTTTGATTTATGTAAAGACGAGGCCTTGCCATGTTGCCCTGGCTAGTCTTGAGAAAAAAACTTTTTTGAAGTGATGTGGAGAGAATGCCGGAAGAGGTGATTGAGACTAGACATGCAGAGACTGCAGTAATGCAGCTGGGAAATTTTAAGGCCAGAATTTAAGTGTGGTGGTGGGGATGGAAAAAAAAAAAAAAAGGAGGGGGGAATACATTTCTGGATTGTTGTGGTGATCGCACTGATAAGACTTAAAAAGTGATTAAGAGGAAAGGGTTAAGAAAATTTGGTGTTATACTCTTTGGTAGTATAGTATAGGTATGGTAGTATAGGTGAAAATTGGGATGCAAGTTTTGGGGGCAGATTTTTGGTGGCAGGAGATGAGTTGAGTTTCAGAAATGTTGAGGTAGTTGTACCTCCAGGACATTCCATGTCCATCAGGCAGAACTGTGGGTCCAAGGCTCAGGGTGAGTTCCGGCCTGCAGATAAGGACATGGGGTCATCAGGAGATAGGCATCGTTGAAACTGTCATGAATGGGACAGTGTATGGATTAAGCAGAGACAAGATCTAAAAACAGAATCCTGGGAAACCTTGACATTTAAAGGGCAGTAGCGAACAAGGAGCCCTTGAAGGAATCTGAGGAGATGTTAAAATGTTGCATCATAAGAGCTAAAGAAGGAGAAAGCGATTGAGTAAATACAGAGGGGTCAATGTCAAATGCTGTAGAAGTCAGGTCAGAACGAACAGTGTCCTCTCTCCTAAGCCCCTCAGATCTCATCGACTCTCTCCTCAGGCTACTGGAATATCTTTTTCTGAAGGTGGCCAGAGACCTCCGTGTCACCAGAGCTTACCTGTTCTAGCCTCGTCTTCTACAACTGCCCTGTAGCATTCAACCATCTCCTTGAAATTTTCTCCCCTAGGCCTTTGTGACTCCACAAGGTCCTTGTTACCCTCACAGCACCCTCACCATGGGCCTTTTTTCTGCTCCGTGGACATAAAAATTTCCTAAGGTCCTGTCCTCTTGTCTTCCCTCAACATCGATTGAAGTATCTTCCAGTGGCTGGACCTGTGCTAGGTGCTGATGATGTCAATAAGTAAAACATGGGCCTGGCTTCCCCAGGGTTGACAGCATAGCCATAGAGGAAGATGAAAATATAGCAACAATACAGTTTGATTTTTTTTAAAAAGTTATTAGCAGGGTATTCTGGGAATGTAGAGGGAGCAACTGGGCCTGAAGAAATTAGGAAAGAAACAGTAAATAGAAAAGCATAGAGTCTTGAAAAGGATGGTAGATTGTGGCAGGGGTGGGATTCTCAGTGTTGTGACTGAATTGTAGAATGTGTGGCGTTGAAGGGTGAGAGGGAGGGTTGGAAATAGAAGTGGGGAGAGGTAAAATGCAAAGGGTTGTGCATGATGCTAACGAGTTTAAGAACCATCTTTTGAGCAGTAGGGAGCCAGCTAGGGTCGTAACTAGGGAAAGGCATGGTCATGCTTTTCCTTTCTCTTTTTTTGGGAAGGTAACTGAATGAATGGATGATAGACAGACAGTAGAGGCTGGAGGTCTAGGGGCCAGGGAAGAGGATATTTCTGTAATTCAAAGTGGGAAATAATGAGGATCTGAATAAAGGCAGTCATGGAAATAGAGAAGATGATGAAATTCCAGAGACATTTCTGATACAGATTTGAGATTTGGCAGTTGGTTAGGAGGTATGAAAGAGGGAAAGGTTGAGGATGATTCCATGGTTCTTAAATGCAGAGATTTGGGTGGATGGTGACTTCATCCATCAAAATAAAAACCACAAGAGCATTTGGATGGAGGTAAGATAATGAATTAAGATTTGGACAGATTAATTTTGAAAGTCTTATGCGACATTTAGTTAGTGCTCTATTTCAACACATGAAGTCATATAGCTGGATCAGCTATTTCAGAAAGCCCATTTAAGACCGGCACAGTGGCTCACATCTGTAACCTCAAGCGCTTTGGGAAGCCAAGGCAGGAGGATCGCTTGAGGCCAGGAGACCGGCAACATAGCAAGACTCTCTCTCTACAAAAACATTTTAAAATTAGGCGAGTGTGGTAGCACGAACCTGTAGTCCTAGCTACTTGGGAGATTGAGACAGAAGGATCTCTTGAGCTCAGGCGTTTGGGTTTGCAGGGTGACAGAGTGAGACCCCCATCTCTAAAATAATAATAATAGTAATGTTATTTTTAAAAAGCTCATTTAGAGAAAGACCACTGGGCAGAGATGGGACATCAGAGAATATCAGTATTGCATGGTTATGAAGAGGAAGTAAAACCTCAAAGGAAACCAAAAAAAGAGAGGAAAAGACCAAATAATGCACAGTGTCCCAAGAACCATGGGAATAGAGAGCGTTAGAATCAGAGGGTTATCAACAATGTCACATTCTACAAAAATGAGTAGGATTAAAAGTGTCCAATGGGTGTAGGAGCTAAAAAAAGTTGAGCTCATAGAAGTAAAGAGTAGAGTTCTTATCAGAAGCTGGAAGGAAGCGGGGAGGGGAGGAGAAGTAGGTTTGTTAACAGATACAAAATTATAACTAGATAGGAGGGATAAGTTCTAGCATTCTGAAGCACCATGGAGTAGATATTGTTAATATTAATTTATTGTATATTTTCAAAAAGCTAGAAGTAAATATTTGAGGTGGTGGATATGCCCATTACTATCTGATCGTTGAGCCGGGCTCGGTGGCTCAGCCTGTAATCCCGCGCCTTTGGGAGGCTGGCTGAGGTGAGTGGATTGCCTGAGCCCGCGGGTTCGAGACCCTCCTGGGCAGCAAGACCTCATCTCTACAATAAATCAAAAAATGAGCCAGGCGTGGTAGCGCATGCCTGTAATTCCAGCTACTCGGAAGGCTGAAGCGGAAGGATCGCTGGAGCCCAGCAGGCGAGGCTGCAATGGCCGGGAGCGGCCACTGCACTCCAGTCTGGGCGACCAAGTGAGACTCCAACTCAAACAAAACAAAACAAAACAAAACTATCTGATCGTTATATGAGGACATTGTATACAGGTATTGAAATATCACTCTGTACCCCATAAATATATATAATTATTATATGTCAACTGAAAAAAAGGTATCTTGGGTTTGGTAATTAAGAGATCACTGGCTAACATGTTAAGATTTTTTTTTTTTGAGTTGGGATATCACTCTGTCACTCAGGCTGGAGTGCAGTGGGACAATTATAGCTCACTGCAGCCTCAACTTCCTGGGCTCAAGCAGCCCTTTCACCTCAGCCTCCTGAGATGTTCCTGGGCTCAAGCAATCCTCCTACTTTGGTCTCCCAAAATGCTGAGATTACAGGCATGACCCACCACGCCTGGCCTCAAGATCATTTTTATTACAGGGCAGTGGCAGCTAGTGTTGAAGTAGAAGGAGAAAAATTGAAGAAAGCATAATTCAAAATAAAATCACTTTCAGACATTCAAAAACTCAGAAATTTTACTTTCCACATAATTTTACTAGGAAAAAATACTTGAGGGTGTACTCCAGCAAAGATAAAGAGACCCTCAACAAAGAGGAAGACATGGAATCTGAGAAAAAAAATGGAGTCAGACCAGGATGTTAGGTATACAGCAAATTAACAGAGTCATGGGTTTTTGGTTTTTTTGAGTCAGAGTCTCACTCTGTTGCACAGGCTGGAGTGTAGTGGCATATTTACAGCCACTGAAGTCTCAACTCTGCTGGGCTCTGGCAATCCTTCCGCCTCAGCCTTCTGAATAGCTGAGACTACAGGTATGCACCACCACGCCCAGCTAATTTTTTTATATATTGTAGAAACAAGGTCTTGCCAAGTTGCCTGGGCTGGTCTCAAACCCCTGGGCTCAGGCAACCCTCTTGCCTTGGCCTCCAAAAGTGCTGGGATTATAGGTGTGAGCCACCATGCCTGACTGTAATGAGTCTTAAATTGATCTTTTAGCAGGAAAATTAGGGATCTCGATGATCTATTATAAAATGAAGATAACATGTATTTCTACTGTCTTAAAGGAGAAAGGTAATGAGAAAACTCAGAAGGATAAAGAAAAATCTGTGGACCCTCTTGCCTTGGCCTCCAAAAGTGCTGGGATTATAGGTGTGAGCCACCATGCCTGGCTGTAATGAGTCTTAAATTGATCTTTTAGCAGGAAAGTTAGGGATCTCGATGATCTATTATAAAATGAAGATAACATGTATTTCTACTGTCTTAAAGGAGAAAAGTAATGAGAAAACTCCGAAGGATAAAGAAAAATCTGTGGAAGAAGAGTTGTGTACCAAATATGAAGCAAGCTAAAATATAGTATGATTTTAAGCAATATGAGAGAATGTAAGAAAAGAGATCTATATACTTGAACTTTCTCCATCCAACAACATGGGTTTAGTGGAATAATACTACTTCCCTTGCTGTCATGATTTGATTATACTACCTGATTTTTCAGTAAATGTAATCACAATATAAAAGCTGCCTACTGGTCTTCAAGTTTTAGATTCCATTAATGAGCAATTTTGCAAAGTATGCAAAACTCTGTATAATTTCAGTACAGAATCCAAATTACTTAAACCTTGACATGTAAAAAGGGATTGGTACAAGTAATTAAAGTTGGAAAGTTGAGAAGGATATTAATAATATAATAGTTAACATTCACTGAATTCATAGTATATTCTAGACACTATTCTAGAATTATTGGATTCTAGAATAATATTCTAGGTTATTGAATTCCCAACACGGCTATGAGTTAGGTGGGTTATTTAAAATTTTGTTTTTATACTTAATATAGAGACAGAGTCTCACTATGTTACCCAGGTTAGTCTCAAACTCCTGGGCTCAAGTGATCCTCCTGCCTCAGCCTCCCAAAGTGCTGGGATTACAAATGTGAGCCATCACGCCCAGCCTAGATATTATTTTTATACCCATTTTCCAGATAAGGAAACTGAGGTATGGAGAGGTGAAGTAACCTGCCCAGGGTCACACGGAAAGCATTGAGATTGGCACCGTGGTTGTCAGGCTTCAGAGCCTAAATGTACACTCCACTGTCCTCCCTTCACGGGAGAGGCAAGTTGATGTGTCTGGGTGCCAACAACCTCATCGTACATTCCAGAGGGGTAGGATATACTGACACAAGTTGATATAGGAAGACAAGTTGATTAAGAAAATTTTTAAAATCAACCAGAGGTGATGGCCTCTGCAGGTTAGGAGTGGGGGTGGGAGACTGAAAGGAAAACTTGTACCTTCTGTTATTTTATATGCTGAACCATTTGACTTGTTATTACTGTGGTCATGGATTGCTTTCATAATTTAAAAATCCTACCCTTCCTTCAAGGCCTTGTTAAAAAGCTTCCTCCAAAAGCTTCTCTAATTCCCCCAGTAAAATGGCCTCTCTCTCCTCTGAGCAACCATGGGCTTAATTTCTCCCCTCCTTAGAACCTACTACTTCCAACTTTACTACAGTTACCCTTGAAAATGTCTTGAGGACAAGGTCTTTGTCAGATTTTTCTGGTTTATCTCCATAGCCTTGGCACTATGCCCTGACTTTGGTAAGTACTCAGCCAGTGTTGAATGAGCTGGATGAGTGGATTTTGCTAATGCCACAATGTATCCATTTTCTTCAATTCAGAGAACTGGGAAGACATAGCTTAAGTATGAGGAGGTATCAGTCATTTTGCTGCCACTGGTGAAGAAGGAAATAGGAAATGAAAGAAGTTGCAAAGTGAACACTGCCTGTCCCTCTATAAAGACAGAATCACAGAATATCAACACTGAAATGATCTTAATTAAGTTCAGCCTCATCATTTTATAATACTGATGAGGAAACTGAGGCTAGGGAGCAGAAGGAACTTGAAAACCCACAACTAAACTTAATGTTCTATTAGAATAGGTATATCAGCTTAGGTTTTTAAGTAATTTGCCTTATAACCAAGCAATTATGTGTTCAGTGCTTACCTTGGGTTGTCTTTTTTTCCTATATTCTCTCTTTTCTTTTCTTATCTTTCTTTCTTTTTTTTTTTTTTTGAGTCGGAGTCTCACTCTGTCACCCAGGCTGGAGTGCAGTGACATGTTCACAGCCACCACAGCCTCAACCTGCTATGCTCAGGTGATCCTTCCACTTCAGCCTTCCTAGCTGGAATTGCAGGGGTGTGCCACCATGCCCAGATAATTTTTTGATTTATTGCAGAGACAAGGTCTCGCCATGTTGCCCAGGCTGGTCTCGAACCTGTGGGCTCAGGCAATCCTCTCACCTCTGCCCCCCAAAGTGATTACAGGCATGAGCCACCATGCCCAGCTCTCTTTCTACCTGAATGTGGTTTTGAACTTTTATTTTTCTTTTACTGAACTTTGTATGTAATGTAAGCTGGCACAAATTCTTTTTGGATATCAGTGGATGATGGCTGGGTGGATAGATGAATGTATTAGTGACTTTCCTAGGACCACAGGGCTGGCCAGCAACAGAGCTGGGACTTACCTAGCCATCTCACTGAGGGACGTCAAGCAGTTGAAGTACCTGATGCAGAAGAGCTTCAGAGTTGCCATGACAACTGCAGCAATTCTCTAATTTCCATCATCTGTGTAAGGATAAGGACCAGAACTGTATTTACAGGCACAGAGGTTAAGGCCCAAAGGCAGAAACTCCTTTCTCAGGCTCCTATTATGGTGGCACAGCCTAGGCTAGGATTCCGGAATAATCAGTTTGTTTAAAATGCCAGGGCTAATCTGAAAGATGGGCCAAGATGAATGAATCCAAAGGACACTGTTATCCAGGCAACACTGTGTCATGAAGAGAGAGATACAGGAGGCAGACCCAGGTGCCAATTCTGACATAGGCACTAACTCATTGGGTGACTTTGGGCAGGTCACCTCCCCTCTCTGGATCCTTGGTTTCTTTACCTGTGAAGTGATATGGTTGGACCAGTACCTGTAAATTGTCAAAGGCTCTTCCGATATAAAAATGCCCTAATTCCACAACTGAAACATGTCTCATCAATATCAAGAATAGGCAATCCTGTTGGTTCTGGGATTCCAGCCTCAGACCCAGTAGTGGGGATAGCCCTCCCCTGTCCCCTTCATCACCCATAGACTCCACTCCCCTCTCATAGATAGCTAGGGCAGAGGGAGAACATCCTGCAGGAAGCTCATTTTCCCATCCCTGGCCAGCTGCCTACAAGGGTTGGGGTGGGAGGGTAGGAGGCGGGAAGAGAGTGCTTAGGTACAGATTGTTATACTTTAGAGACTGCCTTCCATTGGATGGGGCACTTGGAAACTCCTCCAGCTACTCACAGTAAAGAGCAGGTTCCCAACTGGAAGCAGGGGTGTGCCATCTTCCTACTGCATACAGACGGAGGCTTGTGGGAGGTCAACAGGACTGGGAGAAGCCACCTGGGCTGGAGGGGTAGGTGACTGACCTGTAGTGACTCTCCATTTATGTCCAGGCCTCTGGCATTGTGTCTTCTAATCTCTTCATGAGCTAACTCCCTCTCTCGCCTCCCCACCTTCATGTATTCATCTCCCCTTTATTCATTCAACAATTATTTCTTGAGTTCCTTGTTGCTCTGGATGCTGAGGAGACAGTGGTAAACAGATTTCGTGGTGAAATCCTTGCTCTCAAGGAACTTACATTCTAGCAGGAGAGATAATAAATAAATAGTTATCATGAAGATTATGCAAATGATAAGAAAAATAAAGCCGATAAAAGAACTAGGAAATGTGGGCAGAGTTTGCTATTTAAGTTAGGGTGGTCAGAGAGGGCCTTGTTAGTAAGGTGACATTTGAGCAAAGACCTGTAGGAGGTCAGAGGATCCAAGCCATGGACACCTGAGAGAAGAACATCCCAAAAAAATAGAGAAAGGCCCAGAGGAGAGCATGTGCTTGGCATGTTTGAAGAACAGAGTCAATGTGGCTGAAGAGGTGAGCACAGAGGAGAGAGGTAGGGGATGTTGGTAAGGCAGCAGGTGGCAGAGGACAGAACCTTGAAGCCATCTTACACTGGCCAGGATAGAAAGCCACTGGGAGACGGTAGGCAGGGGAATGACCTCTCTGACTTGGGTTTTCTGCTGTGTGGAGGACAGGTGAAGGTGGAAATAGGGAAACAGGTAGGAGCCTATGACAGTAATCCAACTGAGAGGTGATGGTGGCTTGGACCAGGGTGAGAGAGGTAGGGAGAAGCAGTAAGATTTGGGATATATTATGAAGGTAGAACTGACAGATTTGCTAACAGATTGGATGTGGGGCATGAAAGAGGGAGTCAAGGATGATTCCAAGGGGCTTTGGCTTAAGCAACTGGAAGGATGAAGTTGCCACTTACTAATGTGGGAAAGGCTTTGGCGGGGCAGGTTAGACATCAATCTGGAAATGTCTGGTAAGAGTTGGATCCATGATTCTGGAGTTGAGGGTAGCCATTGAGGATAAAGATATATATTTGGGAGTCATCAGTAAATAGCCTGTGCTGGCCTAGTAGCCACATGTGACTTTTTAAGTTCACAATGAATTAAAATGAAATAAAATTTAGAATTCAGTTCCACTGGCCATATTTCAAGTGCTCAATAATCACATGTGACCAGGGGCTACATTGGACAGTGTGGGCATAGAACATTTCCATTCCCCCAGAAAGTTCTGTTGGATGGCGCTGATAGGTCTTGAGACTGGATGAGATTTCCAGGGCAGTGGGTAGAGAGAAGTGAGCGTTTAGAAATTGGAGAGATGTGGAGGAGTGGTCTGGGAAGGAAGAAAATCCAGGAGAGGGTGGATTCCTACATGCCAGTAAACAAAGTATGTTAAAGGGGAGGGAATGACTCACTAGATCAAATGCTGCTTTCAGGCTAGGTAAATCAAGGGTCAAGAATTGACCAGTAGTTTCAACAAGTATGCTGTTGGTGACCTTGATGAGATCAGTTTTGAGCAAGTGGGGGTAAAAGCTTGAGTGAAGTAGATTCAAGAGAGATGAGAAGAAAGGAATTGGGGCAACACGTGTACACACCTTTCAAGTGAATGTGCTGTGAAGGAACAGGGAAGTAGGGTGATGTTTTTGGATGGGAGGAGTCAGTCACATAGCATGTTTGAAGCAGCTGGACTCAACCGAATGGAGAAGAAGAAACTGACAATTTAAGGAGCAGAGAGGGACAATTGAGAGAACCATATCTTTGAAGAGGGATGAGCAGCTGAGATCTAGCCCTCAAGCAGTAGGGTGGTCATTGACTGGGATACAGACAGTTCATCCATAGATTGGAGGGAAGACAAGGAGACTGTGGCCGGGCACAGAAGCTCACGCCTTTAATCCCAGTGCTTTGAGAGGTGAAGGTGAGAGGATTGCCTGAGTCCGGGAGTTCGAGACCAGCTTGGGCAACTTGGCAAGACCTCATCTCTACAATAAATCAAAAAATTAGCTGGGCGTTGTGGTGTGCACCTGGGGTTCCAACTAATTGGAAGGCTAAGGTGGAAGGATCGCCTAAACCCAGCAGGTTGTGGCTGCGGTGGCAGTGAGTGCGCCACTGCACTCCAGCCTGGGTGACAGAGTGAGACTCCGACAAAAAAAGAAAAAGAGGCGCGCTCTTTGTGGTGGGAGCATGAGGAAATTCACTCATGATTGCCTTTGTTTCCTCAGGGAAATAAGGAGATGATCTTCTGGTGAGAGTGTGAACAGACATGTTGGAAGTGTGCGGGGAGAGAGGAAGGTGTAAAGTCGTCATCTGGGAAAAAGGGAAATTGGTGGGATTAGAGGACAGAAGTAGGATTCTTGGACTGGACTACAGACCTCCTTAAAGTGTGTGTTCCTGTGGAACCAGCTTCCAGACTCTACCCTGTTTTGCCTCTGTGTATTCACATATGCAGGTTCTTCTTATTAGAAGGTTCATTCCACTTCTCTACCCACTTGTCAGCCTAGCAAAATTATAGTTCTCCAAGGCACAGCCTAGGGTCACCCCCTCTGAGGCTACTCTGGCATCTCCTCCCCTTTTTCTCCCTAGTGTCTTCTCTATACTTTGCCCATCCCTCTCTGGGAGCCCTGATTATGTCACGCTGTCATTATTTGATTACATGTCTATTACTCTAAGGCGGGGGTCAGCAAACATTTTCCATAAAAAATCCAGATAGTGAGTATTTTAGGGTTTGTGGGCCATGTGGTTTCTGTCACACTATTCAATCTGCCATTGTAGTTCAAAGCAGCCAGACAATATGTAAAAGATGAATCGTGGCTGTGTTCCAATAAAATGCTACTTACAAAAACAGGCAGTGGGATGGATTTGGGCTGCAGGCCCTAGGTTGCTCACCCCTGTTCAAAGGGATGATGTCTCAGTTATCTCTGTAGCTCCTATACCTGGTGTGGAATCTGGGTACCAGGAAGGGACTCAGAAAATGTTTGACTGGATGAGAGATAAATGGATTTGCTGGATTAAGTGTTGAGGCCTGCCAAGGTGTGTGTGTTACAGAGTTCCCTTGTACATACAAGTTCTGGCATACTTTCCAATGACCTGGCTTACTTCAGTCACATTGTGTGTAGGGAAGTTTTGTTTGTACCTGGAAACATGAGCCCTGGATACCCAGGAAAGATGAAAGATTCCCTCACCATCCACTTCATCAACGTGAAGCTGCCGCCCTAACCAGCCTCTGCTCTACCTGTTCCCACGTGCACAAGCCCCTCAGTTTAGTGTGACCAGGCTCTTCACAAACAAGCCCTCTGTGTTCACCCTCTCTCTGCATTGTTCCTGTGTTCCCCTCTGCCTCCTACCCCCAAGCCCCTGCAAACGATATGCAAGGCATGGTGGGAGAATCAGACCACTCCTGAAGGAGTTCACAGCCTGGTGCATCACACTGGGAACGCCCTCTGCCTACCCATGCTATTCTCACAACTGACCTCCTTAAAGCTTTCCATGACCACCCAACTTATCTGATTCCCCCCCTTTTTAAATGACAAGTAAAAATTGTATACATTTATAGAGGACAACATGTTTTGAACTATACATTGTAGAATGGCTAGATCAAGCTAGTTAACATGCATTACCTCACATAATTGTCATTTTTTGTGTGGTGAAAACACTTGAAATCTACAGTAGTCATAATTTTCAAGTATACCATGCATTGTTATTAACAGTAGTCACCATGTTGTGTTCTTTTCTACTTCTTCCCAGTCCTGCCCTCCAGTGTGTTCTCCTAGGTATGAGTTCATGGTGGATATTATTTTCCCAACTGCACTGTAAGTGAACAGAACACAAGGACAGCAGAGTATGCTTTTGTTTCTCCTAAACAAGTTCTGTCCAATAGAAATGTAACATAAGCCACGCATGCAATTTAAAATTGTCTAGTAGCTCATTTTTTAAAAAGTAAAAAGAAACATACATTTAATTTCAATATATTTTATTTAACCAGTATATCCAGAATGTTATCATTTTAACATGTAATCAATATAAAATTGTTAATGAGATATTTTACATTATTTTATTCATGGCAAGTCTTCAAAGTCCAGTGTGTATTTTATATGTATAGCACATTTCAAATGAGCCAGCTACATTTCTTTTTTTTTTGAATCGAAGTCTCACTCTGTCGTCCAGACTGGAGTGCAGTGGCACACTCACAGCCACCCCAACGTCTACCTGCTGGGCTCCGGCAAGCCTTCCGCCTCAGCCTGCCAAGTAGCCAGAACTTCAGGTGCACTACCATGCCCAGCTAATTTTTTTTTAATTGTAGAGATGAGGTCTTACCAAGTTGCTGGGGCTGGTCTCGAACCTGTGGGCTCAGGTAATCCACTTGCTTCAGCCTCCCAAAGTGCTGGGATTACAGACTAAGTCACCGAGCCTGGCCTCCAGCTACATTTTAAGTGCTCAGTAGCCATATGTGGCCAGTAGCCCCCATTCTAGAGTGTGTGGCTTGCACAGAGCACATGGTAAATGTCTAATAAGTGACTGAATTGAATGCTTCTTGTCAGGTGCTAAGGACTTTCTAATCCTCACAGCACCCTTATGAAGAAGGAACTGTTATCCCCATTTTCCAGATAAGAAAACTGAGAGTTAAGAGGTTGCTTTCATACAACTATTAAGTTACAAAGCTCAGATTTAAGCCCGAGTCTGAGTCCAGAGCCTATCCTTAAAATGGCATTTTTGAGCCAAAAGTTTCTTTAGAAAATTTTCCAAACTGTCACTTGTGTTCCCAGCACCTAGTCATGTGTCAAGCTTGTCCCAGGGGTTCAAATATAGCATTTGAATGCATGAATCTGGTCTCACTTTACAGATGTCATACAATTAATCAGTTCAAGAAACCCCAGGAGTTTGACATCCAAAGCTTGCTTTATATTTGGGGGAACAGATTTTAGCAGGCACCCTCTTCCTTCTCTCCACAACCTCAGAACTTGCCATAAATCTTTCTTGTTAGTTCCTTTCCTTTCTCCTTCCTCGGCTATTCAGCAACCTAAAGGGTGGCAGAGCAACTGAGCCTAGCTATGTAACAGAGTCTAGGTCTCCAGGCAAAGCCCGCATAAACGAGCAAAGTTGCCTGCACGTGGGCACCACCCCCAGCTTCTGCCTCAGGGTCATGCTTCGTCGTGACAACTCGTGCTATTTCCCTGGCAGGAGTGCAGCACGAATCTCCAAGAGGGTCACACTAACCTGCAGCCAGTGGCTGCCTGCCGTGCCTGGATGCCTGGCATTGGAACCTGGTTGCTGAGGCACCCTCAGGCTTGCTCAGGGCCCAACCAGTCAGCATCCTCCCAGGGAACTCCCAGCTGCCTCCTCCTGACAGGGTCACAAGAAATGTCATAGATTGTAGAGACTTAGAACTGAAAGGGAATTTAAAGATCATGTATCCCAGTGCTTTTCAGACTGTAATGTCCTACTTATCTCCTGGGGATCGTGCTAAGATACAGATTCCTGATTCACTAGGTCTGGAAATTTGCATTTCTAACAAGCTCACAGGTGACACTACTAGTGGTCCAGGGACCATGCTTTGAAAAGCAAGGATCTACTCCATTCTCGCCAGCCTTTTGTTAGAGGTAAGGAAACTGAGGTGTAGGGGGAATTAATCACAGCACAAGTCTCCTAAGTAATAATTGTATTACTGGGCAACCCCTTCGGGTCCCCTCCCATTGTGGGAGCTTTTCTGTCCTCTCAATAAATCCTGCTTTTAAAAAATAAAAAATAATAAGAATAATTATTATATTACTAACTGTAGTTACTATCTGTAGAATTCTTTGACTCTTATCACAGAGTACTTTGTATTGATATCAGTATAATCTTTTTCCATCTAGACTGTTGGAAGCAAGGATGTATCTTATTCTCCTGCATATCTCCCTTTGGTCCCACCTGAGAGACTACATGAGTTGTGGAAAGCACATTACCTGGGGCTGAGTTACCTGAGAAAGTCTTTGCACCAGGTGCTCCTGAGATCAGAGGCACAGCACAGTAGGATGAGCCCCGAGTTGGAACCCAAAAGACCTCAACAGGCACCAGACCTGAAAGCTAGGTGAGGATGGAAGTGGAAAACCTTTAGTGTGAGGGTCAGTGAGGTGCCCAGAGGGTCCTGCTGAATCATTCTGACCTTAGTCTTTGGATTAAGAGAGAGCACTGCTGGCTCACCTCGTTAAGTTGTGCCCAAGGCACAAGAGGTGGTGTGCCTACTTTTCAAGCAAGGAGCCAGGCCCAGCACCAAGTTCTCCCAAGGGCTCTAGCATGCGTTAAACAAATGCACAGATAAAGGCCAAAAAAGACACAGCAGTCACAATTAAACATTGTTAAAGACTCTATGTACTCATCAGGAACTGTACACTTCCTGGCACACTGCAGAAGTGGCAATGGCAGGTTTTTCTGCTTGAGTTAAAAATCGGTTTTTATTTTGATGCTTTTACATTGAGTTCTGTTCAGGACACACACAGAGCCAGGCTCAAATTCATAGACATGGAATGCCAAACAGGGTTGCCCAGTAAGTGGTGGAGGTCAAAGATGGCCCAAGTCTGTCTGCTGTGGTACTTATTTTCCCCAAGGTAGACATAATAAATAAATAATAAAAAGACAAGCTACAACCTGGGGGGAAATATTTGTATCTTCTGATACATTTGAAAAGGATTAATGTCCAAAAGAATTATTAAAACTCAACAATATGAGAACCAGTAGCTCAATTAAAAGGTAGGGAAAGCTGGGCATGGTGGCTCATGCCTGTAATCCCAATACTTTGGGAGGTGCAGGTGACAGGATCGCTTGAACCTGGGAGTTTGAGACCAGCCTAGCAAGATCTAATCTCTAAAAAACAAACAAACAAACAAAAAACTAAAAAATAGGTTGTATGTGGCATCATGCCCCAGCTACTCAGGAGGCTGAGACAGGAGGATCCCTTGAGCCTGTGAGATCAAAGCTGCAGTGAGCCATGATCGCACCACTGCACTCCAGCCTGGGCAATAGAGTGAGACTCTCCTAAAATAAAAATTAAATTAAAAAGTGGGCGAAAAATGTCAGATAAGCATATGAAAAGATGTTCGCCAGGCTTGGTGTCTCACACCTATAATCCTAGCACTTTGGGAGGTAGAGATGAGAGGACTTCCTGAGCCCATGGGTTCAGCCTGGACAACTTGGTAAGACCTCATCTCTACAATAAATTAAAAAAATTAACCAGGCATGGTGGCACATGCCTGTGGTTCTAGCTACTTGGGAGGCTGAGGCAAAAGGATTGCCTGAGCCCAGTAGGTTGAGGCTGTGATGGCCACGAGCATGTCACTGCACTTCAGCCTGGGTGACAGAGTGGGACTCCTACTCAGAAAAAAAAGAAAAGATGTTCAACATCATATATCATCAGGGAAATGCAAGTTGAAACAACAGTGAGATACCACTATATGCCTATTAGAATGGCTAAGATCCAGAACACTGACAACACCAGATGCTGGTGAGGTTATGGAGCAACAGGAACTCTCATTCATTGCTGGTGAGAATTCAAAAGGGTACAGCCACTTTGGAAGATAGTTTGCTGGTTTCTTACAAAGTTCAACATAGCCTTACCACACAATCTAGCTGTCACACTCCTTGGTATTTACTCAGATGGGTTGAAAACACAAAACCTGCACATGGATGTTTATAGCAGCATTATTCATAATTGCCAAAACCAGAATAACCAAAATATCAATAGTAGATCCTTACAATGCAATAATAATCAGTAATAAAAAGACATGAGCTATTAAGGTTTCCTGGTAGAAACTTTATCATACATTTAATTATTACATATCATGCATTTAATTCTAATTTCCTCTAGAATTCACTTTTAGCCAAATTCTCAATTAATGCATTTTCAAAAACTGTAATATTTTAGCAAAATTTAGACTTTTTAGACTAGATTTTTTAACTTTAAGACTTAAATGCACATTACTAAGTGAAAGAAGCCAGTCTTAAAAGGCTATATATACTATATGTTTCCACCTATATGACATTCTGAAAAAAGCAAAGTTATAAGACAGAAAAAAATCAGTGACTGCCAGGCATTTGGGAGGAGTGAGGGAGGGATGAATGGGTGGAGCACAGAGGATATGTAGGACTAATAGTTTTACTATTCTGTGCGATACTATAATGGTAAACACATGACATTATGGATCTGTCAAAACCCTTAGAACTGACCAATACAAAGAGTGAACCCTAATATATACTATGGACTTTAGTTCATACTAACTTATCAATTTTTTAATCAGTTTTAACAAATATACCACACTAATTAATAATAGAGTAAACTGTGGGGGGTAAGGGAGGCAGGTATACAGGAATGCTCTGTACTTTCTGCTCAATTTTTCTGTAAACATAAAACTGCCATAAAAAATAAAGTCTCTTAATTTTTTTAAAATGTGCTGACTTCCAAGGGATGATCAGTTGCTGGATAGTTTCTCAGCCATGTTTCTCTTTAGGCATAAAGATGACCTTGCACACTTGCTGCTGATGGCACCTCCACCCACCCGTCCCCAGCACAGCACTGCCTTGTTGAGAACTGTTTTTTGTGTTTGATGGATTATTGAGAAATACTTTTTGAATGCAGAAAGCACACTCGTGGGGCCATCCAAGGGTTTTGCATTATTTTTCTGCCTTTAGAAAGCCACTGAACTAAATTTGGCAGATAGGAGCATGACTGAGAGATTTCTTTTTTAATTTGCTGATTTTGAACCCTGACCTTAAAGAGCTTACAGTCTCGAGCAAATGGTCCATGAGCATAAACCACTGTAACAGAAGGTAGAAAAGTGATTCATACCCTGAAAGAGGTACAGTTGAAGGGGGCAGGAGCAAAAGGAAAGCTGGCTCCTCACCACTGTCCTCCAATGGAAATGATGACACTGGGTACTAGAAGGTTGGATTAGAGAGCCAGCTAGGAGGGAGCCTTATAGAATGGGGGAATCTGTGTTCTAAGCAGAGAGAATTCCGTATGCAGAATAAGAGAGATGAATAACTGTGTGTGTGTGTGTACGTGTGCACACATGTGCATGCCCTGGGAGCAGATAAGGTGGCTGGAGCACAGTGTATAAAGAGGGATGGGGAATGACTTGAAAGGTGGGGACCAGATGGTGGAAAGCTCCGAGTCTGTGGCCAAGAAATTGAGACCATGCTCAGTAGGCAGGTGGAATCTCCATGTTTTTGAGTCAGGGAGGGAGCAGATCATGACTGTGCTTCAGAAGAGTCATTAGGCGGCAGCCTGTAGGATGTGTCTGAAGCAACAAACCTGGAAGTCCGGAGGCTACTTCAAGGAAGTAACAAGAACCCAGACAGTTGGAAACCATCTCTTCTGCTCTGAACTCCCACAACTCTTTATCTGTATCTCTGCTATATTCTTATCCATTTTTATCTTATTTACATTTTTAAATTAATAATAAATTGGGTGGCCAGGCTCGGTGGCTCAGCCTGTAATCCCGCGCTTTGGGAGGCCAAGGTGAGTGAATTGCCTGAACCCGCAGGTTCGAGACCCCCCTGGGCAACTTGGTGAGACCTCATCTGTACAATAAATCAAAAAAATTAGCCAGGCATGGTAGCGCACGCCTGTAGTTCCAGCTACTTGGAAGGCTGAGGCGGACTTGGGCGACTGAATGAGGCTCCAACTCAAAAAAAAAAAAAAAAAATTAAATTAATAAATTTAGTTCATTATAGAGGAAAATTAGACAATGTAGAAAGATATAAAGTAAATAGCTACCTTTAATCCCACCACCCAGAAATAACTACTGATAACATTACAGGGTTGGTCTGTCCTTTCAGATCTCTTTAAAGATAAATCACCCTATATTGTTGTTTTTTACAAAAAGGAACATAGTTTCAAAACCTATTTTTTCAAATTACTCTATAGTTGACATCTTTCCTTGTCAATTAACATATCTAGATTTTGGTTTTGGTTTTTGTTTTTTTTTCAGTTTTTAAATTGTGGAAAAATGCATATAGCGTGAAATTTATCATTATTGACATTTCGTTTAGACATTTTGCACACACACAGTATTGTGCAACCATTACTGCCATTCAGTTCCAGAACATTTTTATCACCCCAAAAAGAAACCCTTATTAAAAGTCACTCTCTCCCCCAGTCCTTGGCAACCACTAATCCACTTTCTGTCTCTCTAGATTTATCTATTCTGACTATTTCTTAAATGAAATCACACAATATATGGCCTTCTGCGTCTGGCTTCTTTCATTCAGCATAATGTGTTCAAGGTCCATCATATCTAGATTTTTAAATGGAACTATCCCTAGTCTTTTTCTTTTTTTTTTTAATTAAAAGATGCTCATGAACAAAAACAGCTGAACGTTCTCCTCAAGAGTGCCACCTCCTGAGGTTTAACTGCTGTTAGTAATCTGGGCTGTAGCCATCCAGACCTTTTATATGAATGGAAGTTGCTAGGGGCCAAGTTATGACTTCCAGCAAGTCTTGTCTCTCCCTTTCCATCACCTAATGTACATGTGGGACGATGTCTTAGCTTTTCTAGTCACTTTTAGGACTTAGTCCATTTTCAGATGTTAAAATATCTCATCTACATCAAAACTTTGCTCTCTTATACTGTCGATACAGCCTGACCTGCAGACCAGCCTTTCTCTTCTTACTCTGCTCTCTCGGGCTCCTGAAACATGCTTTTAAAAGTTCCTTAAAAACCCACCTCCTGTGCATTGCCCACTCCTACACCCCTGGGGCAAGGGAGTTACATGCCCTGTTCCCCTGGACACCATGCATGACTCCTCAGGGCTGCCCTCAGTCCCTGCATTTGGCACTGTGCCCCTGGGATTCCCCTGTCCTGGGAGACCACCTTCTTGGTGGTCCCATCAAGATATCCAGGTACTCACTTGGCCCATAGGAAAGCCTCAACTATGGAGGGCACTTTTTATTTTTGTGGCCATCCCACATCCTTTGCATGTCCCTTCTATATTTGGGGAAAGTCCCACATTCAGTTCCTCCTCCCACATGCAGCCAGGATGCAGTTATGTGACCCAGACCCTGCCAACCAGATGGAGCTGTGTGCCCTAGGATTTGGGGAGGAGGAGAAGTTGGTGTGGTGCTGTGATAACAGTGATGTTTTTATTAGAGCAGCACTCGGGAGGATGCTTGGTGTTCCTAACCTTCCATGCCTAGCTTTCTAGCCCACCCGGGATTCAGTGTCCTTTAAAAATTCGTACTCTGTTAAAGTAATGAGTTTAGTTTTCACTAAAAACTGGCACCACATCCTTGCTCAGCTTTGCAGTTGTGGGCAGGCTGCTCCCGCTGCGGCCCTCTCTCCTTTCCCTGCCATCTCCCACCGCCCCAGCCAGCCTGGGAGTCTGGCACGGGTACCTCTGCTTACACCCCCCCACCACTCCAAGCTCCAGGGGACACACATCAGGCTCTTCTGAAGTCTCGCTTCCTGTTTCTCTGCAGTCTTATAGTGTGCTAGGCCAGTGAGGCTCAGAAGCTCTTTCTGGGGCACATAACAGTCTCTCCTATGTCACACAGACTCAATCTCTGAATGGTTCTGTTGGGGTTCCTCTCTCCTAGCTTAAAGGGAAAAGTAAGCACCCCTCCCTCATCTTCAGGGAGGGGGATGCTCAGCAATCTCTACTCCTATGAATTCTCTTCAGAGACACTCTCCCATCCCTCTCCTCGCTAGTGACTCTCCAGCCTTCTCTCCTGCAGGCTGTTGGCAGTGATGTTTGCTGGACCAGCTTGACCATTGTTAGTGTGTTTCAAAGAGCTGGTCTGGCATCTCTCTTTAGAAAGTGTAAGCACTTACCACCTTTTTCCTTATCTTTAGGGCGTCTGCAAGACTCTAGGACAACAGGAAAAATCACACTCTGTATCCTGTCACACACACATTTTTGGACATGGGGGATTGTCATATATGAGGGGGGGGCCAAAAAAAACTGGAATTATTTTTTGGAAAGTATAGGCTTTCCCTACTAGGTGAGTGTTCTAGGAACCCATTGGCATCAGAGTACCAGCTAGTGTTGTTGGAAGAGACTGTGTTCAGATTCAGTGAATTTTTTGTGTGTGTGTAGATTCTTTCGGTGCATTTGCCCTTTTTATGATGGGTGATTTATAAGCATACTCCTCGCTGAGTTTTCAGCAGTTTTGGTATGACTCTCATGCCCCATCCTCCTTCACCTGATCTCACCCGAGTCTCTTTTTTGTTTGTTTGTTTCCCTGGATGAAAAAAGTCCTCCAAAAGAGATATTTTACTGATGTGGAAGAGGTGAAACAAAAAATAGCAGAACTAAAAGTTGTCAAAACTAACAAGTTCAAAAACTGTTTTGAACAATGGAAAAAGCATCTCAATAGGTGTATTGCTTCAAACAGAAATGACTTTGAAGGTGACTGAAGTTTAAACATGTAAGAATAAATACACAATTTTTAAATAAATAAATACTGGGGTTTTTTTGGGTTCCCCTCATAGATGCCATTTTGTAACCAGCTTTTTAAAAATTTACTATTACATTACAGACAACTTTTCATGTTAAGAATAGTAAGCTGGGCTCGGTGGCTCAGCCTGCAATCCTGCGCCTTTGGGAGGCTGAGGTGAGTGGATTGCCTGAGCTCACAGGTTTGAGATCCACCTGGGCAATTTGGCGAGACCTCATCTCTACAATAAATCATAATGAACCAGTCGTGGTAGTGCGCGTCTGTAGTTCCAGCTACTTGGAAGGCTGAGGTGGAAGGATCGCCGGAG
>NW_007098594.1:202439-212785 GCF_000164805.1 Carlito syrichta | reverse complement strand
CAAAAAAAAAAAAAAAAGAATAGTACACCTTCATTCATTAAAAAAGCTAGCCATATTATTGTTTCAAGCATAATTTACAAATGATAAAGTATATCCATTTTATTTATTTATTTATTTATTTATTTATTTTTGAGCCAGAGTCTCACTCTGTCACCCAGGCTGGGGTGCAGTGGCATGATCATGGCTACTGCAGCCTTGACCTCCTGGGTTCAGGCAGTCCTTCCATCTCAGCCCCCTGAGTAGCTGGGACTACAGGTGTGTGCCACTACATCTGGCTTATTTTTATATTTTTTGTAGAGATGAGGTTTCGCAATGTTGCCCAGGCTGCTCTCAAACTCCTGGGCTCAAGCTGTCTACTTCAGCCTCCCAAAGTGCTGGAATTACAGGCATGAGCCACCCCGCCCAGTGCACATCCATTTAAAATGTATATTTGGAACCATCACCACAATCATGGTATACAGTATTTCCATTATTCCAAAAATTTCCCTCCCAAACCCCAGCCCTAGGCAACCATTCAACTTCATCTTTTTCAATAATTGTATGATAATTTTATTATTTAGAAGCTCCTTAGTTTGTTTATCTCCTATTGATAGACACTAAATGGTTTCCAATGTATTGTTTCACTGATTCCTGAATCAAATAATTGTGAAATACCTAATATGTGCTAGGTGTGGTACTATTATAGCAATGATCCAGCAAACTTCCATATGTATGTGTGCGTGTATGTATATGTATTTTTTTAAGCTTATTTCTTTAAAATATATCCCCTACCCAGCACTTTGGGAGGCCAAGGTGAGAGGATTGCCTGAGTCTGAGGCCCCATGACTGATGCTTCTTTCCAGCCCACTGCTGCAGCCGCCGACACTGCTGGTTGTAGAGAAGATTAGAATGGTGAGCCAGCCAGCATGTCTCCCTTGACCCTTTGGGGAGACTTCCCTCCCCACCTCCAGATTCAGAGCCTTCGCTTCCTGAGGCTGGTTCTCTATGAATTCTGTGGTCTTGATCAGCACATTCTCTGCTTTCACATCTGAACCCCCTCTCTCCCACTTCCTTGCTACTTTTTGGTTATTTTGTCAGTTACCAGAAGAGAGAGTAAAGTGGCTCTTGACTCCCTGATGTACTGATGGTCAGATGTCCTGGTGTTCAGTTTATATTCATTTTTATATTAAGTTTAAATGTTCAACAGTAACAATAGCATCACACCTTATTCAGTATTGAGGCTCTTTTTTTTTTTTTTTTTTGGAGTCAGAATCTCACTTTGTCACCCAGGCTGGAGTGCAGTGGCACACTTACAACCACCACAGACTCCACCTGCTGAGCTCAGGCGATCCTTCCACCTCAGCCTTCCAGGTAGCTGGAACCACAGGCCTGCACCACCATGCTTGGCTAACTTTTTCTTTTTTGTAGAGATAAGGTCTTTCCAAGTTGCCCAAGCTGGTCTTGAACCCATGGTCTTAGGCAATTCTCTCGCTTCCACCTCCCAAAGTGCTGGGATCATAGGCGTAAGCCACCACGCCTGGCCTGCAACTCATATTTTTTCATATTTTCCCATTATTGAAATCATCGGGCTCTTACACTAGATGCATTGATTTATTCATTTATTTATTTGAGTCTGGGTCTCACTCTGTCACCCAGGCTAGAATGCACTGGCATGATAATGGCTCATTGCAGCCTCCACTTGGCTGAGGCGATCCTTCTGCCTCAGTGTCCCGGGTAGCTGGGACTACAGGCACTCAGTACCACATCTGGTTAATTTTTTAACATTTTTTTTGTAGAGACGAGGTCTCCCTATGTTGCCCAGGCTGGTCTCAAACCCCTGGGCTTAAGCAATCCTCCCACCTTGGCTTCTCAAAGTGCTGGGATTACAGGCATGAGCCACTGTGCTTGGCCAAAATGCTTAAATTTAATAGGAAAGTGTATAAGTTATTTTCAATGAAAAACTGTTATTAAATGGACCGTGTATTGGTGGCTTCTTAGAGACAAGGACATCACGTGCCGTATTACTTTATCATACACCAGGATCAAATGACATACTCTTAAGGTGGGTCAGTCGGATGTTGTCTTCATTTCTACGTGCCCAAACTGGACTCTGACTAAGAGAACTGCCCAGTTTCACAGCTCCCTAGGCTGCAGCCATCTCCCCACTCATCTCCCACACAGTCTGTGTTGCTTATGAAGGGAGACCAAGTGGGCATTTTGAAGTGGGTCGTGGAGTGGTTTTACGGGGTTTCCTGTCCCTGAATGCAAGCCCTGATGACAGAGTATCTGTACTTTTTTTTGAACTGGGGACAGATAAGAAAGGACCCTTGAAGTCATAGGAATGGACTCAGGGCCTGGAACTTCTGGAGATGGAGAAGGATTTTCTTAGGGGAGAAAAGCTGGGAATGGCAGTGGGCTTCCAAGGGGGTCGGCAGAAGAGGGGAGACTGGCATCAACTGAGACCTGGAGGAGTTTGTGAAATCAGAGAACCTGATTGTGGTTTCTGAAGATGGGACGTAAAAGTAAAGGTGATCCAGGGTGGAACGGTTAGTTAGGCCGGTGTTTCTCAGGTGGAAACTCAGGTTCCCGGCTTCCTTGGTCAGAATCTCTAGGGCGGCCCAGGAATTTGTTTTGATTTTTTTTTTTTTTTTTTTTTTTTTGAGTCAGTCTCACTCTGTCACCCAGGCTGGAGTGCAGTGGCACACTCATGGCCACCCCACTGTCGACCTGCTGGGCTCAGGCGATTCTTCCGCCTCAGCCTTCCAAGTAGCTGGAACTATAGACATGCGCTACCATATCCAGCTAATTTTTTGATTTATTGTAGAGGCGAGGTCTCACCAAGTTGCCCAGGCTGGTCTTGAACCCCTGAGCTCTGGCAGTCCTCTGGCCTCAGCCTCCCCAAGTGCTGGGATTATAGGCTTGAGCCACCACGCCTGACGTAATCTGTATTTTTAAGCACACTCTTCAGGTGGTTCTCAGGCCCATTGCAGCTAAAATCACTGGTAGACACCACTGGCCTCAAGGCCAGAAGGCTGATGCTCTCTGATTACCGCTGCCACTGACTGAATAAATGGTCCAAGGTAAGGCCAGGTCACTGCACCCCTGGGAAGAACCAGTCTTTTTTTATTGTGCTGCCCTCATTGACCTCTTTCTGCCTTAACTTGTCACACCTTCTGTCTGTACCACTCAGCTGGCCTTCAGCACATCATCCTCAGGCATTATTCACATGCTACTGCCTTGGGCCCTCCATTCTGATGAGACTAAAAACTCCGGAGCAGGGATTGCCTTAGACTGCTTTGCATTTTAGGGCCCAGCTGTGAGCTCTGCACATCCTAGGATCTCTAAATGCCTATTGTCTGAGGAGTCCTGACCAATAAAATGGCCATCAGTGATGTAGAGACCTTGGCTTGTTTTTCCTCCGTTTCTAAGCTTTTAGAAGAAATGATGTTGTTTAGAATGAAATATGATCCTTCCAGCATCTCAGGAGATTTTCGTAGAACAAAATCATACAGTAGCATCACAGAGAGGGACAGCTTTGAGTTGGGGGGCTTTCATGAAGACCTGGGTTCTTCAAAGAGAGGTGTTGGTGAGTGGCATTTCCCCAGCTCCTAACTTTTTTTTTTTTTTGAGTTGGAGTCTCACTCTGTCGCCCCAAATGGAGTGCAGTGGCCACTCCCAGCCACCGCAGCCTCTACCTGCTGGGCTCTGGCGATCCTTCCGCCTCAGCCTTCCGAGTAGCCGGAATTACAGGCATGCGCTACCACGCCCGGCTGATTTTTGATTTATTGTAGAGATGAGGTCTCGCTGCCCAGGCGGGTCTCGAACCCGCGGGCTCAGGCAATCCACTCACCTCAGCCTCCCAAAGGCGCGGGATTACAGGCTGAGCCACCGAGCCCGGCCCAGCTCCTAACTTAAACCTGATTGTGCCTGATGCCAAGGGGCATTGTGCCATTGGCCGACATTTTGACCCTTGTCATCATGCAAGGACCTGTGATCTATGACAGGAGATTGACTTTTGACTTCCCCAGGAATGAGGACTGAAAAGTACCATGATGGAAGGGGCAATTCCAGGAAATTCCAGTGCTACTTTCTAAGAGTTTCTAGTAATATTCAGGTCACTAACCTATATATTCATACCTATGTATTGATACCTATGTACTAATACCTATATATTGATATACTCATTAAAAAAGAATTCTTCTTCCTAAAATTCTTATCCTTTTATAATAATTTTTATCTAGTTGGTAAAGAACTATATCAAATTTAATCCCTCCCCTCACTCTCTTTGACAGCTTGTAAGTCCTGAGGTGTGGGGAGGGGAAGGACATTTGAAGAAACCCAAGGTTTAACCTCAAGGTTATGTGATTGGTTTAATTTAGGGGCTTAGGGCTTATGGCACAAGGAAAAAAGTAGGATTCTTAGAGAGTTGGTTCTTGCTGAAAGAAATCATAAACATATTGTGATTGGGTTAGTTCCTAAACAAACTATTTTCTTTTGGCATAAAGATATGTTACCATGTTTGGGTTTACCATTTTTCTCTATTTTTCTGATTTTTCACTCCAGTGCTCATGAGAAAGAGAGTATAATTAAGCTAGTATTGGGACTCAAACGGTCCATGGCTACCCTCAAGAACTTGTGACAAAAATCCTTCCATCAAAGGGGAAATTTCCTATTCTGCTGTGGAGTGTGAATTGTTAAAGCTCTTTGGAAAACAATTTTGTTTTTAACTATTACAATTTAAAATACATACTCTTGCCGGGCTCGGTGGCTCAGCCTGTAATCCCGTGCCTTTGGGAGGCTGAGGTGAGTGGATTGCCTGAGCCTGCAGGTTCGAGACCCGCCTGGGCAGCAAGACCTCATCTCTACAATATATCAAAATATCAGTCAGGCATGGTAGCACATGCCTGTAATTCCGGCTATTCAGAAGGCTGAGGCAGAAGGATCATCGGAGCCCAGCAGGTCGAGGCTGCGGTGGCTGGGAGCGACCACTGCACTCTGGTCTGGGCGACAGAGTGAGACTCCAACTCAAAAAAAAAAAAAAAAAAAAAAAAATACATACTCTTTAGCCCAGTAATGCCACTACTAGGAATCTACCCCATACAAATGAAAACACCAGTACATAATGAAATTACTGAGGATGTTTATTATAGTGTTTTACACAGTAACCAAAAAAAATTCTTTCTTAAAAGAAACTGTATCAACAGAGAAACTGCTAACTACATTAGTAAGCATTCATACCTTGGAGTACATTATGCAACCATTAATAAAAGAATGAATTAGAGTTTTACTACTTGACTTAGGAAAGGGGAATTTCTACAAGATATGGTTGAATGGAAAAAGCAAAGAGCAGATAAGTGTAATATATGTATTTTAAAATAAGCAAATGTTTATTTACATATAATTGTATAAGCACAAAGAAAAGGGAAGTTTACACAGGTTGTTAACATTAGCGTGTGTGCATGCACGTGAGTGTATATCCTGGGATGGTAGAACGTGAGGCAGGTAATGTGGGGGAGGTAGGAAAAAAAGAAAAACAGACACTACTGAAAACATGAATTTTATGATAATCAAATTATATGAAATATATGTGCATGTGTGTGTGTATATGAATTAAGAAATTAGGCTAGGCGTGGTGGCTCATGCCTGTAATTCCAGCACTTTGGGAGGCTGAGGCGGGAGAATTGCTTGAGACTAGCCTAGGCAGCATAGCGAGACCTTAGCTCTACAAAATTTTTTTTTTAAATTAGCCAGGTGTGGTGCCGTGCACCTGTGGTCCCAACTCCTGGGGAGGCTGAGGTGGAAGGATTGCCTGAGCCCATGAGTTCAAGGCTGCAGTGAGCCATGAGTGAGCGTGCCACTGCCCTCCAACTTGGGTGGCAGAGTGAGACATTGACTCAAATAAACAACAACAAAAAAATTTTTAATGAATCTTTACTGGTGGGAAAGGATGTCCATTATATATGTATATTGAGTCGGAGTGTCACTCTGTCACCCAGGCTGGAGGGTAGAGGCACTCTCACGGCCATCTCAGCCCGACCTGCTGGGCGCAGGCAGTCCTTCTACCACCTCAGCCTTCTAAGTAACTGGAACTACAGGTATGTGCTACCACGCCCAGTTAATTTTTTGATTTATTGTAGAGATGAGGTCTCACCATGTTGCCTAGGCTGATCTCGAACCCGTGGGCTCAGGCAATCCTCTTGCCTCTGCCTCCCAAAGTGCTGGGATTACAGGCATGAGCCACCATGCCTGGCGTATTATGTACTGCTAAGTGATAAAAGCAAATTGTGCCGGGCTCGGTGGTTCAGCCTGTAATCCCGCACCTTTGGGAGGCTGAGGTGAGTGGATGCCTGAGCCTGTGGGTTCGAGACCCGCCTGGGCAACTTGAGGAGACCTCATCTCTACAATAAATCAAAAATTAGCTAGGTGTGGTAGCGCGCACCTGTAGTTCCAGCTACTTGGAAGGCTGAGGCGGAGGGATCACTGGAGCCCAGCAGGTCGAGGTTGCAGTGGCCGGGAGCGGCCACTGCACTCCAGTCTGGGCGACACAGTGAGACTCCAACTCAAAAAAAAAAAAAAAAAAGCAAATTGTAAGGTTGATTTTATTTTGTTAAATACAAATCCATAAACATTACCCTATATATAGTATACATGCTTGCATAATTCTGAGCAAGGATTTCTGTATCTGGGTATTGACGTAGGGACCTCAAATGAAAGTGGAACAAGGAAGCAGAAGGGTTAATAAGACAGAGACTGGAGAGAGGTTTGGCTTGGCGCATATATATATCTGTATTTTATATTATATATATATATATATATATATATGTATATATATATATATATATATCTTTGTATTAGTTTATGTATTGTAGTGGCTATTTGTCTATAACATATCAGTGATCTACTGCCATAATAATCCCGCATAACGAGCTACCTCCAAAAGTTGGTGGGCTTAAAAAAGCAAACCTTTCTTAACAGATGGCTGAAGGAGGAGGGGGATTGTGCCTGCCTGTATGAAGAATAATTAGTTGCCTAATATTTATAAAGAAGTTTACAGCTTTCAAAACACTTCTTTGGTGATATTGTATTATTCTCACTTCTTCGATTTGAATGTCTATCTATGCATCTGTCTCTATCACCAGCCTACGGGTTTCTTGAGTACTGTGACCATGTCTGATTTATCTTCATAATTTCAATGTTTAGTATAGTTCCTGGCACACAGAAGGTGCTAATAAGTGACTGGAGAATACATTTTATTTATTTATTTATTATTTTTTAGTTGGAGTCTCACTCTGTCACCCAGGTTGGAGTGCAGTGGTATACTCACAGCCACTGTAGCCTCAACCTTATGGGCTCAGGCAATCCTTCCACCTCAGCCTTCCAAGTAGGTGGAACCATAGGCATGGACCATCGTTTTTAAAATTTATTGAAGAGACAAGGTCTCGCCAAATTGCCCAGGCTGGTCTTAAATCCCTGGGCTCAGGCAAGCCTCCTACCTCTGCCTCCCAAAGTGCTGGGATTACAGGCGTGAGCCACCACACCCAGCAGGAATAAATTTTAAATCAAACAAACAAAATCCTTATTTAGCTCATGAGTCTGTGGGTCAGCGATTTAGGCTGGGTACAGCTGGGCGGTTCTTCTCGTATTGACTGAGCTCACTCACACCGTGCCTTAAGGGCCGCCAGCTGTTGGCTGGGGTGACTAGCATCCTCCAGCAGGCCAGCCCGGGCATGCTGTCATGGTGATGGGAAAGGTGCAAGAGAGAGGGCAAAGCCAGTCACGTGAGAGCTTTCGTGTTTGCTTACGCTCTACTTGGACAAAGCAGGTCACATGGCCAAGCCCAGCAATAGGGTGAAAGGGCAATGAAAGGTTGCATGACAAAGGGGACATTGATACACTGTGGGTGAAAAATGGGATCATTTTTTATAATCTTACCACATGTAGTACGAGGAGTATTAATGAAAGAGGACTTTTCCCCTCCATTTCCAAAGAATAGTCACTCACCTGGTGAGATGGTGAGATGCAGAATTCAGTGGCAAAATTAATTATATCTGGGTTTGTAATATATTTCAGTTAACAACATCATGTGAAGCAAAAGATTGCTTTGGAGAGTCGCAAAGTGTTTGAAAGGTAACTTTTACACTCAAGATTTGCTCAGTCGAGGGTAGGGGAATTAGAGGGGCTAGAACAGCCACTGCAGCCCCAGCTCATAGGTGGTGGTTCCCCAGATCATAGATATGTGAGTTCCCCAGAAGCTCTGCAGAATTCTGGAAAGAAAATGGCATCAGGCTAGGTTGAGGAATGCTTGCTGGGTGACATTTGTTTCCGCCTAGGTCAGCCAGGGGCAAGGAGCCAGTGGATCCTTATCCCAGCAGGATCACTCAGGAAAGCTCAAAAAGGGAAGAATTATGAGAATGGTCCCCACTAATTTTCTTTACAGAATACCAGAGTAATTGTGGGTGATCTGATTCTGTGCACCCTTGTTTTGTATTTTCCATGCTTCATGAGACCAGTATAGTAATTGACAGACCCGTTACTGAGTAAGCGAAGAAGAGCAAACAGTAGAAAGTGAAGCCAGGTGCGGTGGCTCACGTTTGTAATCCCAGCACTTGGGAGATGGAGATGAGAGGATTGCCTGAGTCCAGGGGTTCAAGACCAGCCTGGGCAAGGTGGCAAGACCTTGTCTCTACAAAAAAAAAATTAGCCAGGCATGGTGGCATGCACCTGTAGTTCCAGCTACTTGGAAGACTGAGGCAGAAGGATCGCCTGAGCCCAGCAGGTCAAGGCTGGGGTGACTGCAGTCGTGCCACTGCATTCCAGCCTGGGCAACAGAGTGAGACTCTAACTCAAAAAAAAAGAAAAGAAAAAGAAAGTGAAAGGGGTCCACAAGAGACCGTGCTACACTTAGAAAAGAAAGCTACTGAGGGCTCTCTGCCCATTTTTTTTTTTTAGCAGATTTGCAGCTAAGAATTTTGCAGTAGACTGGAGATTGGAGTAGGAGAATGCTCAGGTGTGTGATTCATTTTCTTCATTTTCGCTCCTTGTTAATGGAGCAAGATATTAACAGGTCGAGATAACAAGGGTGATCTTGCACTGTTGAACAGAAACCTTCCTTATCTAGCACAAGAAACACAATCTTCTCCTCCTGGTGGGGGTGTGGAACATCGTGTCCATGAAAGGTGCCAGATCTGGCTCAGTGACTTCCCCCAGGAGCACATTCTACAGTGGGTTTTATGATTTCAAAACTGAACTTCACATGCCTGCAATGCTATCTCCAAGTCAAATAACCCCAAGATTTTGTGAGGGCACGTCCTTCAAGTCTCCTGCCCGCCGCTCACCAACATTGGGTTGGTCTATCTGGAGACCCAGAAAGCTTATTCAGCTGAGCCTCAGAGCCATATCAGAAGTGTCCAAACCTGACTGGGATACACATGGTTACCTAGGTGACTGTCCCTCTGTGCTTCTTCCTTGCAAGAAAACTGAGATTATGTTTATGAAAATAATATACTCATCCCCAAGGGATGAAGTTTGACTGGTCTAGGCTCTCATAGCACTCTTAACCCCCTTGGCCAGCTGCCTATTGTACCAGGCTCCTTTGCAGCCCTGTGGCCATGTGACCCAGCTCTGCCCTGGGAGACATCAGGAGATGTTGGCTGAAGAGTTTAGAAGGATAAAGCCTGCTAAACAAAAGATCAGAGCCTTATGAGAAGAAAGTTCTTGATTCTTTCTTCTTGTTTGGGAGCTGGTGTGAGGGTGTGCAAGCTGGAGCTGCAGCAGCTATTCTGCAACCACAGAGCAACAGCTTAAAGAGTGCATCATATACCAAATGCGGGATGGAAGGATGAAAAGGGTTCTCTGTATGCTGCAAACTATAAAACACTGATGAAAGAAAGTGCAGAAGACACAAGTAAATGGAAAAATATCCTATGTTCATGGACTGGAAAAATTCATATTGTTAAAATGCCCATGCTACCCAAAGAGATGCATAGATTCAATACAGTTCTTATCTACATTTCAATGGTGAGCTGGATTCAGTGGCTCATGCCTGTACACCCAGCTACTCAGGAGGTCATTGTGGGAGGACTGCTTGAAGTTGAGCCTGGCCAACAGAGTGAGACTTTATCTCTAAAAAAAATTTTTTTTAAATTTAGCCAGGTGTGGTGGTGCACACCTTTAGTCCCAGCTACTTGAGAGGTTGAGATAGGAGAATCACTCGATCCCAGGGCTGCAGTAAGCTAGGATTGTGCCACTGTACTCCAGCTTGGGTAACAGAGTGAGACCTCATCACCGCATCTCTCTCTCTCTGTCTCTCTTTTTTTTTTTTTTTTTGAGTTGGAGTTGCACTCTGTCACCCAGGCTGGAGGGCAGTG
>NW_007098594.1:180217-202011 GCF_000164805.1 Carlito syrichta | reverse complement strand
AAAAAAAAAAAAAAAAAAAAATTTTTGCTCACATTTTTCACAGAAATACCCGCCCCCCCAAAAAAATCCTAAAATGTGTATGTAACCACAAAAGATCCCAAAGAGTTAAAGACTTGGGCATGAAGAACAAACTTGGAGGTATCACATTTCCTGATTTCAAACTATGTTACAAAACTATTATAATCAAAACAATTTGGTGCTGGCATAAAAATAGACAAACAGGCCAATGGAACAGATTAAAGAGCCCAGAAATAAAGCCACACATGTATGGTCAACTGATTTTCAACATAGGTGTCAGGAATATACAATGGGAAAATGATAGCCTCTCAATAAATGGTGCTTGAAAAGCTGAATATTCACATTAAAAAATTGGACTCTTATACTGTACATAAAAATCAATTTCAAGTGGCTTAATAAAATTGGATTATTAGGGTTATAAAATGGTTCATTAAACATAAGATCCGAAATTGTAAAACTCCTAGAAAAAAACAAAATGGGAAATCTCCTTGACATATCTTGTCAATGATAATTTGGATTTGACAACAAAAGCTCAGGCAACAAAAGCAAAAATAAACAAGCAGGTGCAACATCAAAATAAAGTTTCTGCACGTCAAAGGAAACAATTAACAAGATGAAAGGCCTACAGTATGGGAGAAAATATTTGTAGACCATATATCCAATAAGGAGTTAATATCCAAAATACATAAGGTTAATACCCAAATACATAAAACTCAACAGCAATAAAGACACAGCCTGATTTAAAAATGGGCAACAGCCATGAGTAAACCTTTCTCCAGAGGCCAACAGGTTTATGAAAATGTGCTCAATATCACCAATCATCAGAGAAATGCAAATAAAAACCACAAGACATAACCTCAGACCTGTTAGGATGATTATTATCAAAAAGTTAAACAAAAAAGTGTTGGCAAGGATGTGGAGAGAAGAGAAGCCTTGTACATTGGTAGGAATGTAAATTGGTACAGCCAGTATGGAAAACAGAGGTCCCTTAAAATAGTAAAAATAAAACTACTGTATAATCTAGCAGTTCTGTTTTTTTGAGGAAATATCCAAAGGAGGTAAAAATCACTATCTTGAAGAGACATCTGTACTTCTGTGTTTGTTGAAGCTCTATTCACAGTAGCCAAGATATGGAAACAAGTGTTCATTGAAATAGATAAGCAAATGTGGTATTTACATATACAGTGGAATATTATTCGGCTTTTAAAAAGGAAAAAAAAATCCTACCTTTGCATTTGCAACAGGATGAATGAACCTTGAGGACATCATGCTAAGTGAAATAAGCCAGATTCAGAAAGACACAAACTGCACGATCTCACTTTTATGTGGATTTAAAAACAAAAAAGCTGAACTCACAGGAACAAAAAGCAGAATGGTGGTTACCATGGGTGAGGGGTCGGGATGGTGAGAGAAAAGATATTTGTCAAAGGATATAAACCTTCAGTTATAAGATGAATAAGTACTGGAGACCTAATGTATTAGTCACTGTAGTGACTAATAATGATTAATAATAACGTAGTATATGCTTGCATTTGCTAAAAGGACAGATCTCAAGTGTTCTTACCACCATCAAACAGACAAGGTAATTATGTGAGGTGATAGATATGTTCATTTAGATTGGTTGTGGTAATAATTTCACAATGTGTAAATATATCTAAACATCACATTTTATACCCTGAATATATGCAATTTTATTTGTCAGTCATACCTCAGTAAAGCTGGGGGAAGGGAGTAAAAAAGAGCTTGAGAGCCAGTTCTGAATCATTTATCTCCCGTTCTCTTGTAATGAAAGGTAATAAAAGTCTTCATTGCCTAAGTCACTGATAGGTATTCTGTCACTTGCCCACAACAGTATTTCTAACTAGTATATCTCATGTCTAGATCCTCAGCCTGGACAGAGTACGTTTGGCAGATACCTCTGCCACAGTAATTTTTGTAACCAAATAAGGAATAAAAATATCTACTTTACCTTCAGCAAACATTTCAGATTTAGTAGATGAGTGTGTGGTTTGTAGATCAGCAGATCAGTATCCTCTGGGAATTTGCTAGAAATGTAAATTTGCACCCCTCCAGACACACTAAATTAGAAATTTCGTGGGTGGAGACAGCAATCTGTGTTTTAATAAACCCTCCAGGTGGTTCTGGTTCATGAGAAAGTTTGACAAACCACTGTCATAGAGGGTCAAATGGAATGGGTGGTCAGAAACACCTGGGGAACTTTAAAAAGCTGCTCAGAAGGCAGGCATGGTGGCTCACACCTATAAGTCCAGCATTTAGGGAGGCGGAGGCAAGAGGATGGCTTGAGCCCAGGAGTTCAAGACCAGCCTAGGCAACATAGCAAGACCTTGTCTTTACAAAAAATTTAAAAATTAGGCCGAGCACAGTGGCTCAAGCCTGTAATCCCAGCATTTTGGGAGGCCAAGGCGAGAGGACTGCCTGAGCCTGCAGGTTCGAGACCAGCCTGGGCAACATGGTGGGCGCTCATCTCTACAATAAATCAAAATAATTGGCCAGGTGTGGTAGCATGTGCCTGTAGTTCCGGCTACTTGGAAAACTGAGGCGGAAGGATTGCCAGAGCCCAGCAGGTTGATGCTGGGATGGCCATGAGAGAGCACTGCACTCCAGCCTGGGTGACAGTGTGAGACTCTAACTCAAAAAAAAAAAAAAATGAAAGTGCATTAATTTCTATTATAGTGTCATTGCTTTTGGATCCTCCCGAAAGGCTAGAAAATGAATGCATGTAAAAATGCTTAATTATAAATGTTAAGTAAAATAATCAAGGCAGCTGGCTGAGTTGGAAGGATCAACTGAGCCCAGCAGGTCTAGGCTGCAGTGGCCGTGAGCGTGCCACTGCACTCCAGCCTGGGTGACGAAGTGAGACTGCAACTCAAAAAACAAACAAATAAATAAATAAATTAGCCAAGCATCGCCTGAGCCCAGGAGGTTAAGGCTGTGATCATGCCACTGCACTCCAGCCTGGGAGATAAAGTGAGACTCCGACTCAAAAAAAAAAAAAAAAAAAAAGTGCTTCTCAGACTTTACCCACAGAGTTCTGATTCAGCATCTCTGCAGTGTAGCCTGTGAATTTATACTCCCCAAAAGGTCTCCAGGTGATTTGGAGTAAAAGCAGGCGTGGGAACCACTGAAATGGCTTTGAAAGCAGGTCATGTATGCCAACAGGCTGTCACTCAAATAAGGGATGAAGAATGGACCCAGGGCCTCTGGGGACAGGTGAGCTGACTTATGACTTTTTTCGCTTTGTAGGCGAGGAACTGACTACTTGATCTTAGCAGCCTTTTTTTTTTCAGCCCTAAAATTCCAAGGATGCCATCTTAGGAAGGTTAAACTTGGCAGATCTGGCTAGAAGAGGCAAACGTGATATAGGTAAAGACATAGACTCATGAGCAACAAGTGGAAGAGACTGGAATTTGACTAAAGTCTAAAAAGTAGCCTTGCAGCCTGCCAGAACTAGGCCTGGTAAATCCAAAATGAATTTTCTCCTCTATTCTTACCAGGTTTATGAGACAGCAGGTTTACACTTCAGATGCTCATTTATAGAGTGCTAGACTACACTTGCTTCGTGCTAGGCTTGTGTTTTGAGGCTTACTTTGTTTGGAAAAATATTAATTTTAAATAACATCCAGGCTTAGCGTTCCCATCGTCCTAAGGGATTTCGCCTTCTAAAATACACTTCTTCTTAAGGATCAAAACCTTCAGCTGGAGTCACCTGTTCACTGTCCATCCAAATATGATATGACCCTCTTTTCCTCCCTCATCTTTGCCTTTGGACTGGAGAGGCCCATCCTTCCTTCCTCTACCATATCTCTCCTTTCCAGGAAACTACTGCCACCTTTTGGGGGGAAACCTGTTCCCCCTCTCAGCCCTGCTGAGTGAGTGAATGAATTCTCGATGCTGCTAAAATAGCAACAAACACATAATTGATCACATTGGAAGATAACAAGATGCCGATTCATTTTTTTGAAAACTAATAAGTAAAGGGGGGAAAGTTATGCATTTATCCTTCTGACCCTGTACGATCTGTACCTCCGGCTAATCAAGTAGTTGAGGAGGGAAACTCTGTCTTCACAGAAGTTAATAAAAAAGGAATGGTAAAATTAAGATATCACCACCTTGCAAACCCTAATGAATGAATGAGTCTGGGAAGCAATCATCAATGACTGCTACTAACATAAAAAGGACAGTGTGTTTCTTCTAATATCATACCCTTGCAAAAAAACCCAAAATGAACCTGAATCTGATTAAAGTCTATAAACTAATTATAATTTACAGGAAATAAAGGGTACAGAGGAGCATGCGAGAACACCACTAAAGGAATACCATCATTGTAAAATCTAGACTGTGGAAAACTTTGTAAGACAAATGACCCAGTTTTTCCAAAAAACTGCATGGAAAAAATGAGATAGAGGAAGGGAACTCTGTAGATTAAATGAGGTTTGGGAGTCATATTAGCTGATTATCAGATGTGGACTCTGTTTGGTTCCTGATTCAACAAACCTTTTAAAAATGTGAGCAATGCCTGGATATTTAATGATAGTAAGAAAATTGTTGGCTAGGTACAGTGACTCACACCTGTGATCTCAGCACTTTGGGTTGCTGAGGCAGGAGGATTGCTTGAACCCAGGAGTTCAAGACCAACCTGAGGAACATAGCAAGACCTTGTCTCTACAAAAAATATCAAAAAATTAGCCAGACATGGTGGCATGTGGTTGAGGCAGAAAGATCACCTGAGCCCAGGAGATTGAGGCTGAAGTGAGCTGAGATCGTGCCATTAAACTCTAGCCTGGGAGAGAGCGTGAGACCTCCACTAAAAAAAAGGAAAGAAAGAAAAAGAAACATGTTGACATGGAGGCACTGATCGTTTTGTAGTCATGTCTTTTGTTTGTTTTTTTTGTTTTGTTTCTAGAGACGGTTTCCCTCTGTCACTCCAGTTGGAGTGCGGAGGCCTGGTCATAGCTCACTGCAGCTTCCAGTTCCTAGGCTCAAGGGATCTTCTTGCTTTAACCTCCTGGGTAGCTGGGACTACTGATGTGTGCCACCACCCCTACCTAATTTTTAAATATTCTGTAGAGCCGAGGTCTTGCTATGTTGTCCAGACTGGTCTTGAACTCTTGGCTTCAAGAAATCTTCCCCCATTGGCCTCCCAAAATGCTAGGATTACAGGCATGAGTCACCATGCCCAGCTGGTCATGTCTTTTAAAAGGAATCCTTCTCCTTTGAGCTACATATTGAAACATTTCCAGATGAATGAAAATAATCATGAGGAATGGACAGTACAGAGAAGACTGTGATGAGCTGATAACTATTGAAGCTGGGTGATGGGTAACTGGAGGTCCATTAAACAATTCTCGACAATCGCATGTATTTGAAATTTTCCTTCCTAAAAAGTCAAATTTTAAAAAAAAAATGTTATTTTCATTTCTATTTTTTTCTCATATGTTTTTATGTTGGCCATAACTATTAGTGTGGTAACTGTTTATTATTTAACACAGATTCATCAGTTTTTACTTGTTCTTCTCTACTAGAGATAGGCAAAAGGTTTGAAGTTTTGTATGTTTTAAACTTCCTGCCCAGTCAGTCTGAAGGCTCATGAAAGCAACGACCCTCATGTTGTATCCTCCACAGGGCTAATGTCTTATATGGCATGTGAATTCTCATTTGGGAATACAGTTCGTTAAACCGCCATTCTGGAGGGGGGATTGATGGCCTGGCCTTTCATGTGTGGATACCTCAATCCTGACATCACTGTCAGGCGAGTTAGCATGAGCCACGTGATGGGTCTTAATATTGGGAAGATTGTGTTAACTGGAGCTTCATAAAGAGGACAAAAAAGTTGGAGGCTGATGAGATCTGTGCTGTGGACTGGAAAATTTTATAACGTTTACTGTGCAGTTAACACACACTCCCAAATACTCTAGTGGACAGTTCTGTTTTTAATGCTTAGACTCTCCTTACTAAGGTATGCTAGGGGAAGACAAAACCCTTAGTAAGGTGGTTACAAAACAAGATCTGCCTGGGCAACTTGGTGAGACCTCATCTCTACAATAAATCAAAAAATTAGCTGGGCATGGTAGCGCGTGCCTGTAGTTCCAGCTACTTGGAAGGCTGAGGCGGAAGGATTGCCGGAACCCAGCAGGTTGAGGCCGCGGTGGCTGGGAGTGTGCCACTGCACTCCAGCTGGGCGACAGAGTGAGACTCCAATTAAAAAATATATATATCTGTCCATTGTTCCCAGGTGTTGCCCCCAAGCCTTTGCCCTTTGCTTTTATTGTTCCCCAAACATCCGGTGTGGAAATGGTTGGTGGCTTCCTCTATGGAGGCCTGTTTAATTTTAGAGTCTCCATCTCTCTTATTTCCAGTTGCTCTAAGTTCAGACTTTCCCAGAACATCTTCAGTTTTCTTTAACTTGCACTCTGCCTTGTCTTGATGACACAGAGCCCGCAGGAGCTTGCTCGCTTGGCAAATTTACCATTCATCCTCTCATACTTCTCGCCCTGAGAGTAGCTTTTTCTTTTGCACGATGTGACAGTCTTCCCCCTTTGTCTCTCTGGTTTAACTGCCCCCCAGAGCTGAGCTTTAGGCTCGGGGAAGCAGACTTTATCCTGCCTTGATTTCTTCTTGTAGGTGAAGCAGTTTGCGGTAGATGCCTCTTTGTTCAAAAATCACTCAGTACCTGGGTCTCTCTCTTCATGTACTTTCTGCTAGATTGTACTCTCTCCCAAAAGATTTCTAGGTGGTCCTGTAGCCTGGATTGATAGAAACATATATTCTGTTTGCCTAGTCCAGATTTTAAGAGGAAATAATCATACTCAGCTATCCAAATGCTTTAGAATGTGTTCAGATTCAACAGACTGTGCAATTTTAATTTATACAAAATGTTAATTGTGATAGTAAAAGTCAAGACTTATGTAGTACTTACTAAGTGCCAGGCACTGTTTAAGTGTCTTACATGCATTACCTCATTTAGTTAGTTCTATTATTATCCCCATTTTACAGATGGAAAAACTAAAGACAGAGGGAGTAGGTCACAAAGCTAGTAAGTGGGAATGAGGCTCTGACCCTGGGTAGGCTGGCTCTGGGGTCTTCCTTTCTCACTGAGAGGCCCAGCAAAAAGAAGGAGAAGAGAAAAACCTGGATGAATGGAGAGACAGAACTACTAGAAGTTAAAGGGTAGTGAGAGAAAAATATGTGGAAAACCTTTGAATTTCTTTAAACAATTATTTTTGGGGTTCTTAAAGCTGAAGTATAGAGTTAGACTATTTGGTGGGGCACAGCAGTTTAGCAGGAAGAGCTGTGAATGAGAAGTTAGAAAACCTGACTAACCTGGGTCTTCTGCCATTTCTGTATAACACAGAAAAGTCACCTTGTCACTCTGGCCCTGTTTCCTCATCTAAAAATGAGAGAAATTATGCCTGTTGTAACCCCATCCATAGAGTAATTGTAAGAATCTATTCAACATTATTTTGAAGAAAAGCACTAGATGGAAGAAAGCTCCCATTTTTAGATGAGTTTAGGAGGACTCTGGTTTGGCATGTGAAGGTAATAAGTTCCTATTTTTGTTTTCAGGGCACTATATTTGTATGTGTCTTGAAGAACCCACGCTTAGAAATGCTGACAGCAGGCTTCAGGACAGCTGAGCCCCACTAGACACCAAGAAAACCCATGGCTCTGGCTGCACCTTTCAACATGACCAATCCACAGTAAGTGATGCTGGGATCTGCTCCCTGGATCCAGAACTGTTGCTGTAAATCTCCTGTAAGATGAGACTTTTCTAATTCAGGCAACCACTGCATGCATTTTCTTCAGCAGGAGGCCACAGAAAATGGGGAGACCTTTCAAAAGCAATACTCAAGACAAGATTAGGAGATGCTTAAAGTGAATTAACAAAATGGGAATTGAAAGGAATTTAGAAATCATGAGAGGGTTTCTAAAAGCTTGCTTTATGAAACCAGGGGCAGAACTCTTAAGAGACAACTGCTTCCAGTTCCCAAAACCTAAGATGCCCTGTGGCCAATCACTGAATCTTACCCAACACTTACTGGGCGGTCACTTATTTTGTGTTTTGCAACTGGTTAGTAAAAATACTAAGATGAAAACAACACTCCAACTACTGTACCATCGTGTCCCACCCTTTCTGGCCTATGGGCCTGGGTGCTCTGTCACATGGAGCATGCATCCATTATCTAATGCCACAGCAATGCTGTGTGATAGCCACCCATACAACCTCCGTAGAATAAGAGTTTGTTGCTCACAAGTCTTAGGTAGTCAGCTCTACTGATCTTGGCTCGGACTGCTTTTAAGTGTGGGTCTTGGCTGGCTATCAGCTGACCTAGGTGAGACTGGATCCTGTTCCACGTGTCTCTCATCCTCTAGTAGGCAAGGCTGGTCACCTTCTAATGGTGATGTTGAAAGTGCAAGAGCACACACAGACATTCACAGAGGCCTTTTCATGTTTCTGCTCATATCACGTCCGCCAACATCCCATTGGCCAAAACAAGTCACATAACTGAACACAGCATCAAGGGTTGGGGATATATACTTTTCCTTTTAATGAGAGGAACTGCAAAGTCAGATGGCAAAAGGCATTGGTTCAAGGAGAGGTAAACAACGGGACTGGATGTCGTGGCTCACACCTCATCTTAGCACTTTGAGAGGCCAAGGCAAGAGGATTGCTTGAGCCCAGGAGTTCGAGACCAGCCTGGGCAGCATAGTGAGACCTCATCTCTATAAAAAATTTAAAAATTAGCTAGGCATGGTGGCACACGCTTGTAGTGACAGCTACTTGGGAGCCTGAGGCAGAAGAATCACCTGAGCCAAGGAGGTCAAGGTTATAGTGAGCCACGATCATGCCACTACACTCCATCCTGGGTGAAAGAGTGAGACCCCAACTCAAAAAACAAACAAGCAAACAAACAAACAAAAAATAGAGCCATTAATACATTTTGTCTACCATACTGTTCTTTAAATTCAAGACCAAGCTGTAGTTTCAATATAGGCTCTAAACTGTGGGACTTCACTACCACCAAAGGAGACCTTATCTCTCTGCTGAGATGAGCACATGGCCAGAGATGGTGCTGAGCCACTATGACCACTGCAGAAGAGGAACAAAGAGCAGAAGAGCTAGCAAGGCAGGAGTAGTTTGTTGCAGGCTTCTCAGAGCCTCCTCTGGTTAGTTTCTGAAACCTTCCCTTCATGAACACTTTATTGATCAGAAAGTTCTCTTTGTTCAGTTTAGCAACCCATAGTTTCCTTGAGTAGTCCAGAAGAAAAGAGAACAAATTCAACCCAGCATCTACTTTTAGGGAAACGTTTGGGGGAGCTGGGATTCCCCTCGTAAACACCCACACTTTTCTATCAGTTGTTGAGAAACATAGAAGCCTCACATCCTATGACTCTTTCTTCTAAAGATCTTGAGTCATTTTGCAAATGTCACGCAATGATGAGTACCATTATCTGTGCTTGACAAGTAGCAAAAAGTACAGGTTTAAATAAGGCCTACAAAAGGGAATCGGGGCACTGGAAATTAGTAGTCTACCCAGCCAATCTGTGGCATTCAGATAAAAATCCCACTTTTCCCTCAATGATTGGATGATCCAAGCAAAAAAGAAATAAGCAAATTCAGAGCTGAATTTCCTGAATAACAACCGCTGAGTATTATTGGTTACATGTCAATGGACGTTAGAAAAGTTTAGAATTTAGAGCTCCCCACCCACGTGTGTGGCCTTGTCATTCCAGAGCGCCTTTGACCTGCTCCATATTTCTCTTATCCATCTCAGAACATAGGGTGAGAAGGAATGGTCTTTAGGGAGCATCTATTTCACCTCCTCGTGTCCAGTTCAAGAAACTGAGACCCAGGAGGGAGCTCTATAGAAGTTGGCATTCATGCCAGCACCAGAGCCCAATAACAGTTTATAGCAGACTAGGCTGCCACCTCATTATTAAAGCTGTGCCCTCATTACCCTGTGTACTGACCCTCAATGTTCCCTCAAAGATTTAATTTTTACTCCTCTCCCTTGTACCATTTTCCTTTCTAACACTCATTGTTTGGCCAGAGGCAAAGACCCAGCCCCTAGATTCCGTAGGATGAGACAGGGCCAAGGGTATGCTGACAGACAAAAGATGGCACCCCAGGAAGTTAAAGCAAAAGCAAAACGTTCTAATCTGGTCTCTCTCAAGAGGTTCGCAGTTGGTATTTGGGCAGGATAGTCTTTAGTTGTTAGCCACCATGCAAGATGTGTAATGTCCCCACCCCTACCTAAATGTCAATAGTGACTTCCTGTGGTCATTGTAGCAAACAAAAATCCCTCCACAATTTGCCAAATACCCACTGGTGAGTTGGGGGATGGTACAACCCTGGCTGGGATGCTCAGGAATGCCAGGGAGTTATCAGTTATTGGCAGTGCCTGAGGTGGCCTGACAGTAACCTAGAAAGAGACCACACCTCAGACATTTGGTCAAATGACCCCATTTTCTGCTTCCAACTTTAGAAAGGGAGATATGGTAGGACCGGTTCAAACAGGAAGGGAGTGGCAGCCAGGGACAGCTGGACCCTGCTGTCCTCACCACCTCAAGTCCCACTAGACCTTACCAAGTCTCCTAGTAGGCTTCCCAACCACCATAGTCCACCCAGCTGTGAACAAAAGCCTCTTTTCTCTATTGTGGTACAGAGGATGGAGACATTTCAAAGAGGCTTTACAAAGAAACCCAGGAGACACTTGAAAAGAATGAACTACTCCCAGGTAAAGTTCAGTGACCCAAAATCCTAAAAGCCTAAGCCACAGTTTTGCTGGTTGGCAGAGTTATCCATCCGGGTCTTGACTTCCCCTTAAAAAGGACCCTGCCCCCAGAGCTCATATTTGTGAATCTTAGCAATTCCTCTTCCCATTATTCCTCCTTTGCCCCCACAGTTGAAGGAGATAGGACTGGTTAGGGCTTCAGTCCAGTCCTTGGGTGGCCAGTGGGGAAGAGTAGGAACCTCAAGCTTCCCCAACCCTCTACCAGCACAGCATCAATTCTGGTGCATTCTTCCTCCCTCCCTTCACCTCTCCCTCTCTCCACAATCATGGCATAGATTCTGGTGCGTTCTCCCTCCCTCCCTCTCTTCCTCTCTCCCTCCCTCACTCCACCTCCCTTCCTCACTCTACATGGATCCCATAGTGTGTGGGCTCTTGGTTTCTGAGTAGAAGGAGGTAAGGGCCACTCTTTTGAATTAGGGACTCATGTATAGATTCTGGTGTACTCTCCCTTCTTTCCCTGAGGAATGGAAGCGTTTTTATGGTCTTAGGGATAACTCTTCCCTGTTGTTCCTCCTCTCCAACTCAGGCCTGCCATAGAAGGAGGAATTTCCGAAGTAGAGATCATCTCCCAACAAGTAGACGAAGAAACCAAGAGCATTGCTCCTGTGCAGCTGGTGAACTTTGCCTATCGGGACTTGCCCCTGGCTGCTGTTGACCTCTCCACGGCGGGCTCACAGCTCCTGTCAAATCTGGACGAAGATTACCAAAGAGAAGGGTAGGTGCTGGGACCGCTGAGCTGGCTAGCAAGTCTCTTGCATAACTCCCTGGGTTTCCATGGGTACCTCCCAAGAAGCAGCAGCAGAAATGAGAGATGCTAAATAGTAGGAAACCAAAAGTTCACATCAGGCCACTCAGGCCCTTTTTCTCCCTAGACATTATTTCCTTAGAAAATGGCATTGAGCACAGGAAAATACCTGTCACTGCTAGACAGCCTGACATTTGATTGGAAATCAGAGAATCATAAAATTTGTTTTAGGACTGAAGCACTCCTTAATGGCCCACCCAACTCACTCCCTGTACACTTGGGAAACAGGAGACCCATGGGATTTAGGAATTTGGCCAAGGTCACAGATCCCCAAAAGGATACACTTGACCTACACTTTCTCTTTATCAATCCGACTCTCACTGGAAAGAGACCAGAAAGAACATAGTCTGCATGCAGTAACAAGCTTAGCATGTAAGGAACTTCAGGAGAATTCAGCTAGAAGCTTGGCAGACATGAGCATCCTCCCTTTCCAGTGAGAACATGCAGGATACATGAGTCCCTAATTCAAAAGAGTGGCCCTTACCTCCTCCTACTCAGAAACCAAGAGCCCACACACTATGGGATCCATGCAGAGTGAGGAAGAAAAGCTGTCCCACCCCCAACTCTGTCTCATGCTGATGATGTGCTGCTTCTGGCCACAGTTCTGGTCCTGTTTGCTTCTGGCCTTCACCCCTGTATACCCCAGTCTCCAATTCAAACCGAGGGGCTGAGCTGGCACATCATGCCAGCTCAGCTGTATCATTGCCTTTCCCTGCCTGTCTCTGCCTCCCCAGCCCAAGCACCTTGTCAGTCATTTGGATGCCTTTGTTTCCTAGTCCATTTCTCTTTTGCCTAGTCTGTCTTACAAACATCCTTTTTGAAAGAGGATGGTAGAGTGTTAGAGCTGGGGGGTGGGCACACCAGTTTGATTTGATGCCCAGTTTTTGGGGAGATGGGTGTAGCTGAGGGCCAGAGAGGGGCAGGAATGGGTCCTAGCAGGTCAAACTTCCTACTCCCACCAGGACTTTCCCCAGCTCTGCCCCATATGTCTTAGACACAGATTTATAACCATTGGACAGGACCTTAGGAACAAGTTCTGAGCTACTTTCCTTTCCCAAGTGTCTGTAAACATTTTGGAACATGCTGTCTGCTTTGAATATAAAAATGAAAGGTTGCCAGGTATCTTAGATGCAAATGAGAAGCCTTAGCTAAAGCTAAATTTGCAGAGCTTGGATTCCCTGTGCTTGTTTCTTGAAGAGACTCCCTTCCCATGAAACCATACACCCTCTTTTGCAGAAACTATGCCCCAGTGGTTTTCTCTGAAAAATATACATTTTCCAAGTATTGTACATATTTTCAGCAAGGCATTGAAAAAAAAGGATAGGAAAGCAGGTGGGAGATGGCTAAGGGCTGTCTGGCAGTGGTAGCGCTGTCCTGAGCTCTGACAGAGCAGGGTTGGCTTCTCCAAGGTTCCCACTGACTTGAAGACTGGGCTAAATCATGAGGTCCCTGAGCCAGGGCCAGCTTCAGGCGTGTATGATCTGTGCGGTAGCTCAGGACCTGATACTGAGAAGGGCCCCAACGCTTGGCTTAATGCTGTGCTGCTGCTGTCTTGAAATTCTTAAGGAGCTAAACATTTTCATGGGGTTCTGAATTATGTAGGTGGTTGGGTCTGTCTCTGAGCACCGGTAAGTCACTGTATCACTGCACTCTGGCGGTCGAAGGTGGTAGTGCAGCCTCCCAACGCCCTGGCTGTTCTCAAGGTCTTTCCTGCCCTGGCCTGAGCCTATGTTAGGCCCCTTTCAGGTTTACAATCGGATGGCATGCAGAGGAGCGGGAAGACCTCCAAAGATCCTGGTTTGGAGCAATGTCCACATCTGACCCCTGTGGGCATTACGGCACTGCGGGTAGACCACGCTATGGGTGTCCTACCCTTTCAAATGTACCACACTGTGGAGTACCCCTCCCTGGTATAACTCCTGCCAGGTGTATCCTGTGAGCTCCAAGGGGAAGACTGGCAGAGGCCCTGTTTTATCATTCTGTTAGCCTCTGAGTTGGGCATCTGCAAGGTTTCTTCAAATACAAACGAATACAAATGAAGTGCCCGCAAGGCAGAGAGGCCCTTGATTTGATTCAAATCTCCAGGTGTGCCCAGGAAAGCTGTTCCTGTTGGGCAAATAGGAAGCAGCCCTGCAAAGGGATTTGCCTCGCTGCTGGAGCTCTCTGCAGGGGAGGCCAGTTGGCAGCCAGAGGGCTTCCTGGAGGAAGTAAGAGCAGGCCCAGGACAGACGCCAGGGAAAAAATGAAACAAAACATAAACACACGGCAAAGGGGGAAAAGTCTCTCTTCACAAGGCTTCTTGGCTCTTGCTGCATTTCCTGGGGTTTTCCCAAAATTTCCAACCTGGTCTTTCTGAAGTAACAGAAAACAGGAGGCCCTGTTTACAGCTCTGAGCTCGGTTTAAGACTTGTGAAAATGCTTCTTCCCACAAAGGGCGGTGATATATACAAGAATGAGTCTTTAATGTTGGGAAGGAAGAGACCTCAGGGACCCTAGCAAGAAAGTGTCCAGCGGCTCAGTTGCCTGCCCCTCACTGCTCTCAAGCTCAGTGATATTTCAGTGAATCTGAGACTGGAAGAGACCTTAGAAAGTATCTATTCCAGACATTCTCATAGGACACCAGGGCCCAGAGAGTAGAAGGAACTTGCCCAGGGTCATACAGTGACAGAGACAGGAACTGAGCCCGATTTCCTTTTACTCTTGAGCCTGGCTGGCACCACCGGGCTTCCAGTTGTCACCTGTCCCTTTACAACGTCACCCTTGTGACTGTGGATAACATACTTTGCCTGTGTGATACCACTGCTAGCTACCCTATCCAGTGCCTTTAACAACCCAGCATGCTTTAAAAAAAAAAAAAAACTTAAAAAAAGATTGCAGTAAAATGCACATAGCATAAAGTTGATCATCTTAACTATTTTTTTTTTTTAGTTGGAGTCTCACTCTGTCACCCAGGCTGGAGTGCAGTGGCACACTCATGGCCACCGCAGCCTTGACCTCTGGGCTCAAGCAATCCTTCCGCCTCAGCCTTCCAAGTAGCTGGAACTATAGGCACGTGCCACCATGCCCAGCTAATTTTTTGATTTATTGTAGAGACGAGTCTCACCAAGTTGCCCATGCTGGTCTCAAACCTCTGGGCTCAGACCATCCTCTTGCCTCCACCTCCCAAAGTGCTGGGATGACAGGCATGAGCCACCATGCCTGGCCATCTAAACCATTTTTAAGTGTACATTTCAGTGGCGCTAAGTTCATTCACATTGTCATGTGACTGTCAGCACCATCCATCTCCAGAACTTTTCATCTTGCAAAACGGAAACTCTAAACCCATTACAGAGTAGACAACTTCCCATTTCCCCATCCTCCAGCCTCCGGCAACCATCATTCTACTTTCTGTCTCGAATCTGACTGTTCTATTTACCTCATATAAATGGAATCATTCAGTAATTGTCCTTTTGTGTCTGGCTTATTTCATTTAGCGTAATGTTTTCAAGGTTTACTCATGTTGTAGCAGGTGTCAGAATTTCTTTCCTTTTTAAGGCCGAATAATATTCCATTGTATGGATATGCCACATTTTGTCAGTGGACACACTCCAGACTGAACTATCTTCTCAAATCCTTCCACATTTTGACTGTTGTGAAGAATGCTGTGAACATAAGTGTACTCACATCTTTCCCTGAGACCTTGCTTTCAATGCTTCTGGGTATATACCCAGAAGTGGAATTGCTGGATCACGTGATAATTCTAATTTTTAACTTTTAGAGGGACTTCCGTACTGTTTTCCACAGCGGCTACACCATTGTACATTTCCTCCAAGAGTACACAGGGCTCCGGTTTCCCTATATCTTCACCAACACTTGTTACTTTCCATTTTTGGGACTGCAGTCATCCTGAGGGTGTGAGGTGGTTTGGTGTCCATTTCCCCTTTTGCTCATGAAAGCCCTGTGAGGTAAGTAAAAAGGAACAGTCACCTTCACGTGGGAAAGTTCACAGGCATGGGGGAAGAGCCCCATCTTGGTCTGGCTCTCTGACTTGCCTGGGAGCCCTTGGTCCTCCTCACATTCCTGCCTGGCAGAACCCAAACTGCAGAGCTGTCTGTGATGGCCTCACCCAGGCTGCTGAGGGCTCAGGAAGGGAAATCACACCAGCAGCTTGGTGCCTCCCCAGACTTAAGGTCTCCAGCCTCAACTTGGTTTTCGGTTTAGCCTGACAGTCCTCCTCTATGGCCCTGGTTAGTCTTGAGTTGACTAGTCCTAATCGCTTCCGTTTGCCTCAGGTCCCCTCACTCTTGGCCTCAGCAGATGACCTCCTCTGCTTGTTCTCTCGGAAAGTAGCAGCAGTCATGAACGGGCCGCAGAACACCAAGTCTCTCCCTTCCTCCCTCTTGGGTCACCCTGTCTCCTGAGCTCTGAGTCCCTTCCCCCTCCTACCTTCCTAACTTGCTCTGTCCATCACCTCCTCACTCGATCTCATCACACCCTCAAGGCTCTCATGTCTTCCCTTGATTCCGTGTCACCATTGACTACCGCACCTCTCTTTTTCTTTGCAAACTTCTTGAGAGCCTCTTTGACCCCTGCCATTCCCTCTTCCCCCCACTATTCATTTCTCAATCTGCTGCAGTTTTACTTCAACCCCATCCACACCATGGAAACTCCTCAAGGGCATCAACCACTTCCTAGTTGATAGAATTCTTATGTTATCCTTCACCCAGAATTTGAAACTGTCAGTCACCCCCTCCCTCTCACATCTCCCTGTGTCTGCTGTTATAACCACACTCCCCTGATTTTCTTCCTCCTCCTCTAGCTATTCTGTCTAGGCCTTTTAAAAATTCTTTTTCTGGCTGGGCGCATGGCTTATGCCTGTAATCTCAGCACTTTGGAAGGCCAAAGCAAGAGGATTTCTTGAGCCCAGGACTTCGAGACCAGCCTGGGCAACATAGTAAGAACTGTGTCTACAAAAAAATAAAAAACTATCAGGGCATAGTGGCATGTACCTGTAGCCCCAGCTACTGGAGAGACTGATGCAGAAGCAGGAGATTGAAGCTGTGGTGAGTAGTGATTATGCCACTACACTCTAGCCTGGGTGACAGAGTGAGACCCTGACTCAAAAAAAATTTTTTTTTAAATAAAACAAAAATATATATATTTTTCCCTCTGTCTGTTCTTTAAATGTTAGGGTTCTTCATTTTCTTCTTTGGCCATTTTTCACTCTACTAGTTCTTCACATTGGGTAATTTCATCCATTTCCATAACTTAATGTCTTTCAACTGGTAACATTCAAAGTCATGTCTCTAACCCAAATCCCTATCTCTCTTAAACTCCCAGCTCATATCCAACTGCTTCCTGGACATCTTAACAGGAAGCCCAAACAAACCTCAGAATCCTGACAAGTGTGCATGCAAGTATCTATTCTTCTGTCTCTCAATTGGCTGCATATTTAGGAACTGTTCTTGTCTCCATCCAAGTAATTGCTAAAAATAATAATTAAAAAAAACATAGCCTTTATAGTGACAGCACTCGAATCCATCCTGAGGAACCTGCCCATCCTGGTCATCTCAAACCCAGCATACCCCAAACTGAACGATCTTTTCTCAAAATGTGTTTCCTATGACCCCAGCCAGTAGAACCTAGCTGGATATTGCCTGGCCTCACCAACCCATTATTATCAAAATGAGCCACACATGCATTTTGGCCTATTTACAACCACCATAAACCTTCTTTCTGCTGTGATAGGAACCAGTGGTTTCCAAGACACCCGTGAAGCCTACCAGTCAGTCACGGTCACTGCTGGAGTTTGTGTCCTCCTCTTCCCTTGCCCTGGCTTCCTCTTGTCCACACCCACTGCCCATGAAGCCACTGCTTCTGATGGCTTCCATCATGGGAATGATAGTGCCACATCCAGGGCCTTCAGAAACCAAGAGCCCATGCAGTGTGGGCTCCGTGCAGGGTGAGGAAGAAAAGCTGCCCCACCCTCGATTCTATCCCCTGCTGTTGATGTGCTGCTTATGGCCACAGCTCTGGTCCTGTTTACTTCTGGCCTTCACCCCTCTAAACCCCAGTCTCCAATTCAACCCAGGGGGCTGAGCTGGTACATCATGCCAGTTGTGTCATGCCTTTCTCCCCCTGCCTCCCCAACCCAAGTTCCTCCCTCCTTCAATAGTGATAACACATATACCTCCCTGCATGTCCACAAGGTGAACAGTCACCCAAGGGAGGAACAGAGGGGTGGCTGAACTCCAGCTGAGCTGGCCATAATTCTCTACTTCGTGGAGAACCTGAGGAACCAGCCAGGTTTGTCTCCTTCATACCTCATGTTCTTTTTCTTTTTTTTCTTTTTGAGTTGGAGTCTCACTCTGTCACCCAGACTGGAATGCAGTGGCAAACTCACAGCCACCGCAGTCTTGACCTGCTGGGATCAGGCGACCCTTCCGCCTCAGCCTTTCAAGTAGCTGGAACTACAGGCATGTGCCATCACATTCAGCTAATTTTTAGATTTATTGTAGAGACGAGGTCTTGCCAAGTTGCCCAAGCTAGTCTCGAACCCCTGAGTTCAGGCAAACCTCTTGCCTCCACCTCCCAAAGTGCTGGGATTACAGGTGTGAGCCCCGCACCCAGCTAATGGCTCATGTTCTGTGATCTTCAAGTCCTATAAATTTCTGCTGCCTTAATATCTCTTTACTACACCGTTCTTCTCACCAAAGACTGGTAACTCCGTCAGCCAGTTGCTTTGGGTTGCATGTATCAGAACACCCATCTCAAACATGGAGTAACGTATCATGGAGTAGTGTATAATCCAGAGCTAGGGCAACTTTGAGGTTGGTCCAGAGACTCACCAGTATCAACATGGACCAGATTCCTGACATCTCTCCCCTCTGCTGTCAACAGTGTTGGTTAATCCTGACACTATCAGGTTTCCTCCATGCCTTGTGGGAGGGCTGCCTGTGGTCATCAGGCTACATCCTTCCTCAGTCATGTCTGGCAAGCGAGAATGGCTGCCCATTGTTCTCTTTTGAGAGCAACAAAGAACTTTCCCAGAAGCCCCATGAGCTCTGTCCTCGTATCTCATTGGTTCGAATCGGGTCACATAGCAAGGTACATGGGACAATCCATATGCCAATCAGGTCTACCCCTTGAACTACATCATATCCCAAAATACTGTGCTGTTTCCCCAGTGGGGCAGGGGTAGTGTGGATATCAGGGAATCCTCAGCAATGTCTTTAAGGGAGCCATGTCTCCATTCATAGCCTTCAATGGAGAACTAGCTCTAAATTTCATTCAGCCTTTCTCGCCATTGTTTGGTTTGGGAAAAGTCTGTCCTCTTAGACTGTTTCTTCAATAACTCGGTCAATTGATGCTTTCATTCCAATGCAATTTGATCTGTGTCCATTGTTCTGGTGGGCAATGCTGGGGCTTTGTGTTTACATGTAACCAGATCCCCTTAGTCTTTGTTCTCATTCTTTGGCACTGGATGTCACCCCATTCAACAGTGAGAAAGTGAGGTACAGAGCTGCTTCTCAGGGAACCAACTTTCTACCTTTAGAAGCGAGACTTTGAGTTTGCAAGAGACTCACTCATGGTACAGACTGGACGTTTTGCTTTCTCTTAATCATCGAAGGTTTGGTTGGTTTTCTGGGTCTGGGCAAGACAAGAAGTCACAAAAGGCAGAAAATCCATAGACACCTGGTCTCTACCCTAGGGAGACCCGCAGCCCCATAGGACAGAAGATTCACAGAAGCCCATTCTGTGCCCTGGAGAGGCCCACAGCCCTATAGGAGGGACTGTGGTGACAGCATGTGTGTTGAGGAAGACAGTGTAAGACATGCCATGAGACTTTATGGTCACGTACAGAGATAGTACTTCCCATCTTTTTGGTTAAAGAGGGCGTGCAGAGAGGGTCATGGGAGAGTAGGTGGGATGGTCTCTGTCAAAAATAAAAAGAGGCCGGGCACGGTGGCTCAAGCCTGTAATCTCAGCACTTTAGAAGAGGATTGCCTGAGCTCAGGGGTTCAAGACCAGCCTGGGCAACTTGGTGAGACCTCGCCTCTACAGTATATCAAAAATTAGCTGGGCCTGGTAGTGCACACCTATAGTTATAGCTACTTGAAAAGCTGAAGTGGAAGGATCACCTAAGCCCAGCAGGCTGATATTGGGGTGGCGATGAGCTTGCCACTGCACTCCAACCTGGGTGACAGAGTGAGACTCTGACTCAAAAAAATAAAAATTAGAGCCGGGCTCGGTGGCTCAGCCTGTAATCCCACACCTTTGGGAGGCTGAGGTGAGTGAATTGCCTGAGCCCGCGGGTTCGAGACCTGCCTGGGCAGTGAGACCTCATCTCTACAGTAAATCAAAAAATCAGCTGGGTGTGGTGGCGCATGCCTGTAATTCCGGCTACTCGGAAGGCTGAGGCGGAAGGATCGCTGGAGCCCAGCAGGCCGAGGCTGCGGTGGCCGGGAGCGGCCACTGCACTCCAGTCTGGACAACAGAGTGAGACTCCAACTCAAAAAATAAAAAAAAATAAAAATTAAAATTAAAATTAAAATTAAAAATTAAAATGAAGTAATAAATGAAAGCTATTCAGTACTTAGCAAGATCATAATTTCTGTCTTGGGGTTCTAAAGGTCTCCTGACAGGTCAGGGCTGGACTCCCAGGCAGGAGAAGCTTGGAGGAAGTTTGGGTCTTGGGTAGATATAAAAAGGCGTATTATTACTTAGAGATAATGTAAACGGCGTATTTCTGACAGAACTTCACACTCACAGGAAAAAAAAAAAACATAATGGGGGCACAGGGATATTTTTTGAGATGTCAGGTTAGAAAAATAAGACAGACCCAATATAGCAAACATCTCTAAATAAGGACTGAAATAATTTTAGGTATTCCAGCAAGCAAAGGCTGAGGACAAAGGGAAGGGAGGGGTAGAGACCTACTAAGCCACAGTCCAAAATACAGCTCTCTCTTCCTGTGCTGTCTAACTTGAGGACCACATTCTCCAGAAAGTCTTCTGCCCCTCTCCCCACCCAGACCAGGGCCTCATCTCAGGGTATCCATAACGCTTTGCCTGTCTCTGTCACCATACCCAGGAATGATACTGAGCTTTTTTCCTCTCTGAAATGTAGCAGGAAAAATAGAGAGATCGTGACACCGAGACTATTATAGGAAGTGGTACTTTATTACTCTGGCTAGCACAGCGGGCCAAGAATTTCATGCATCCAAATCAAGCTCGAGCACCCCAGAACAGGAGCCGTGGGGTCTTATACCCTCGTTTAGGTAAGGGATGGGGGTCGTGTTGAGTGATTACATACTTCCTTTGGAATCTTACAAGGTTGTACTTAGCAAAATTAGATTTTTCAAAGAACAAATTGTTTCCGGGAACTGCAGGCTTGTAAACCGTCAACTTCAGAAGGGAGGGTTTTGGATAAGTCTGTGAATTAGCCACTCTTTTTGCATATCCATTAAATGGCTAGACTTTGGGCCATTTGGCCTTTCCCATCAAAACCTGCCTGGTGTCCTAGCGGGTCTTTAAAGTTGCAACTTGCCTTTCAAAAGGAAATACCTTTAACTGCTATCAACTCCTTTTCCTGCCCTGGGCTAGTGATTGCCATGAGGCCAACTGCTGATCCTGAACCAGCTACATGTTTCTGTGTTTATTCACCCAATTATACAAGAAATATATTTGACCATTTGCCGCATCCTGCCACAGTATGAGTCTATTTCCAGTGCTGGGCCAGGGTCTCCATCAGGGCAGGGAACAGATCATCTGAGCCTAGAACAGAGGGGTGTTGACTGAAGAAGGAATGACATGAATGAGTGAAAGGGTAGAGTTGTGTGAAGATAAGGATTAGAAGAAAAGGGGAAGCCCAGTTCCATTTGGAGAGAGTTGGGAGCTGGTTCCCAGATCTCTGTGGAGTTGAGGAGGAGCCACCATTCCGGAAGGGACTGGGCTTCTGCCTCAAAAGTCAAGGCTGTGGTCTGTGGCTGGCCCACCTCGGAGCTTCCCAGCTAATTCTACGCCCTCCTCACAAAGCCATCCCAAAAGAAAGAAATCACATTTGCCTCAGAACATGCCAGCTTCACTTGGTCAGATTTCAGCTCCCATTAGAAGAAGGAAAAGCAGCCGGGCTCAGTGGCTCAGCCTGTAATCCCGCGCCTTTGGGAGGCTGAGGTG